>NW_017805497.1:2504724-2523055 GCF_001891065.2 Hippocampus comes | reverse complement strand
TATATATATATATAATTAATTTTTTTACTATACCTCGACATTCAGGTGTCTTGGTCCAGTTGCCACTGGCCGTGCACTCAGCGTGTGCATTTCCAAAGAGGACATACGGAGGCAGGCACTTATATGTCCCATGGGTGCCAAAATATGTTGCGTTTCCACTTATTTTCTTGTTAAAACTGATAAGACCAAACTTTGGGATTGGAGCAAGCCCACAAGACACAGCTGCAAGACAAGCGAACATATAGTGATAAGTACCAATTAATGTAAAAAAATATTGGATTAGGTTTGATTTGTTCACAATATAGGAGTGCTAAAAGATTACTTAGCTGTGTTCCAAATTGAAAGGAAATTAAGGGAGGAAGAAGGAAATGGCGGACTACATACGTTTGCATTCTGGAACTGTTGTGCTCCATGTTCCATCAGCTTGGCATTTTGCATTTTTGGGTCCAGAGAGGGTGTACCTGTGGAAAGAAAACACGTCATTTGTTCATAATTCTTTAGATTGCCAATAATAGCATTATCCTAAACCACTGAAACACTATAGCATGGGACTATCCCACAAATGCTTTCTCTTCCACCTTATTTCATTGGGTTATATGTATTCAGTATCTTAAGGTAATGTTTTTATTTTTTTTAGATCGATCATTTTTTTAAAATAATTTCTCATATGTATTTTCTTGATATCCCTGAAAATAAATGTGGACAGTATCTGTATTTATTGAAAAACATACTTTGAATTCCTTATACACATATTGGTGAGGCCCGCAACAGGCATATCACTGGCTGCTCTTTATGTCAATCAAGTGACAGATTTCACAATGATGATGAGAGAGAGTGTGTTATTTTTCAACTCATTCCCTGCCATTGACAGGCAGCGATATCAATAGTAAAAAAACCTAGGAGGGCTCGCAGTGATGTAATTAAAGGGAACCCCTGGCATAGAGGATTGCGAATTCAAACTAATACCTTATCTTTTAACAAGAATATCTCAGATGTTATGATGTGGCTGAATATGGACAGGTGCTGCTGTCAAACAACTTCTCAGCCTTAAAAATCTCCAATATCATTATAATAAGATGCTTATGCTTCGAGATTTTGGGAAGTATGCAATTATCCATGTGACAACTCTTGAACAATGTGTTACTATTTCAGTATTTAGTAATATTAATTGATTGCTATTGCTCAAGCCATGTAACGGAAGGTCGCTGACGTTTCCGCCATCCGCTCAAAGTCCCTGTATTACACAAATGTTACAACTGCTCACCGGCAGTGACACTTTCCCGCTCACTTTGCCCTGCATTTTCAAAAGCCTGCATCATCTGTGTCTGCTCCTTTTCCTGCCCGCTGCTGCTTCAACTGTTCAGCCGTCCAAACTACAGTTACTAGATCAGGGGTGTCCAAGTCCGGTTCTCAAGATCCCCTAACCAGCCTGTGTTACAAGTCTCCCTCTTCCAAAACACCTGATTTAAATGATCAAGCTCATGATCAGGCTTCTCCGAGCTTGCTGATGAGCCGATCATGTGAATGGAACATACTGTATGTATCCTGTATCCCGATTGACTCATCGTACTGTCTATACTAAAGTTGGTGCTATCCAGTTGGGCTAGTTTTGTAGGCTTACTATATGTTGAATGGTTCAGTTTACACTACGGTCTCTAGTGTAAATTTGGATTAACGGGCCACTCCTTCAATATTGTGGGAGTGGCCATTACAAAAAAAATAAATAAATAAAAATTGCATTTCTCCTATCAGCTACAGTATCGGGGGGGGGGGGGGGGGGGGGAGGAGAAAAAAAAATCTTTTGCACCACATCAACCCCAGAGGACCGTCGGCTCAGCATGTTTACTGGGTATGCTTCTGATAGTCAACATCATTCGGGGTTTGATAGAGTGCACATCAACATTACCAGTTAAACTACTAGCTTCTTCTTACATGTCCTTCATTGGAATTCAACAAGAAGTTCTCACTTTACCCCTCGTGACAGGTATAGTTGATTGTGCTCTGGTACACCGTATCCTCATAGTACAGATCTCCATTGGACAGTGGATCAGGATTAGGACAACGCTTTGCTACAAGACAGAACAGTATTATAGTTATGAGTTGACAAACAGTATTCGGTTAGTATCATATTACCCTGCCTTTTCAAAGACTAATGCTAGAACGCTGGATCGGAATCAACCTCATGTAACTGAAATCAACATTTAATACAGACTGTTTTGAAGAACATTGTCTCTTTTTTCTGGCATTATATTAAAAATGTGATTGACTCAGAATAATTATGGTTCAAAGGAGGACATGATGATCCATCATACTGTTAAATGTGTACAGTACACATTAAGTGTACCTAATAAAGTGTCTGATGATTCTGACCGAATGTTGAAGCCAACTTTATTGAATTTAAGAATAACCACAAGAACTGATGTCTGAAAAAAACACGATCAGCATATCCACTTCCCACACTGTATCTTCATTAGTATCACTATTGATAAACATAAATACAAGACCGAAAGCCCTATAATTCAGTGATACAATGATTCGGTGATGGTGCTTTGTCGGAAAAAAAAACATATTGGAAGTGTTTACATTTGCAGTTACATTAAATAACATTGATCTGAGACCCACCAATGCACTTGAATTTGGTTTCAGTCCACTCTCCGTCGTCTGTACATACAATTGTCCGAGGGCCCAAAATGGACGTGTATCCCAGTTTACAAGACAGCGCTAACTCTTGACCGGGCCTAAAGATGGTCCGATATTCCGTTGCTTCAATGTTGGGACCCAGCTCAGAAAGTACACATCCTGCAAGGATAAACACACAGTGACTGGTGATTGAAAACAAAGCAAGTCTTGATCAGCATTTGGGTTATTATTGCATTCATCCGTGTAGTGTTACACTCGAATTGTGTGCAACTGACTGGCGACCAGTTCGGGGTGTAGTCCGCCTTCTGCCCAAAGTCAACGGGGATAGGCTGCAGCAATTCCCCATGACCCTCTTCAGGATAAGCGGTGTAGCGTTTGTCCTCATTAGGGTCTCGGGGGAGTTGGAGCCTATCCCAGCTAACTTTGAGAGAGAGGCACAGTACCCTCTGGACATTCGCAGGCCAAATGTAGACCAACAAGAATTGATCCATATTGACACCAGTAGGGAATTTAGAGTGTTGAGTTAACATAGTATGCTTAGAATGATGAGGGAAGCTGCCGAACATGCAAACTTTAGACAGGTCAGACTAAACCGAGATTCAAGTTTAGACCATTTCAACTGTGAGACACAAAACAACCATATGTAGCACTGTGCAGGCAGGTGATTGTTCAATGTCGTCAATTTAATATGAGGGTTCATCTACAAGCAATCATTAGATAACCAAATACAAAAGTAATCTGTGACAGGAAAAAGTATGAAAATGTAAATACCGTGACGTTCTTGTGCTGTCACAAGGATAAAAAATGTGCCTAGAAGCCAAACATTGAGAATATGTTCCATCCTGAGGAGAAAAGTGCAGAAATTCAACTCGTCTTTCCTGTGGTGACCAGTTCACTTTCTGTGTGTTGACTTTCTCACTGCTGTTTGTGGTTCTGCAAAAGTAAACAGATAAGAAGGGCACTAGTTGTTGACAGAGGGTACAGTTGGTTTTGATTCATCTGAGAGCAAGAATCAACATTCTGACAGTCTGAATTCATCACCTTGCCAAGACACTGGTGATGTTTTCAACCTTGTGAGATCAGGCTGGGGAAAGGCATGCTTGGGGGAGTTTTGGTGGGAAGAACTTGATCCCGCTGAACATGTTTAGGATGAACTAGAATAGAGACTTGTAGTTACCTTATGAAGAGACACTAGCAACCCACAGACACGCCAACATTTTGTCAGTTGTATGTGTACTTTGACCTCCAGTGTCAATGGCAGAACAAAAAAAAAAAAACCCAACACTGCTCTGAAATCTGTGTTCCTGGAAGCTCTGACTGTGGATTTCCCCTTTTGTTGTAACACTGCTATTTCGTAAAGAGAAATAAATACATTTACATTGTTGACTCTTAGTATAATGATGGAACATTCTATGTTAAATTGTTACCTTTTAATAGAATAAAATCTACATACAAAGGTAAGTGCAGAAATCTTGGCGGGAACAACAACATGGACCATCAAGACAAATTCAACATTTGGTAACAGTCATTAGCTAAGTGAATTATCCGACAGACATGACAACATGGGAATCCTTGAATAGTCGGCTGATTACATTGGCAGCAGGTGTGTAAGTTGGAGGGATGGCTCTCTTCTGCTACCTGCTGGAGAATCACAAGAACAGTATCATGACACCTTAATGGACACCTTCTGCCAGCCTACCTGGTTTAGCTGGATCGGATGAGTGAAAGGTACGGAGAAAGGATGGGTCCAGGAGCGGGGAATCAACTCCTGTCCATAGCCCTCCAAGTCGATCAGATACCTCGGTCTATCTTGAGTCTTTGGCATTCATGAGTCTCATTTTTGTTTTGGTCTTGACTCACTGGAATCGGTTTGTTCTCTCCATGCTCCTGGGTGGCGATGTGGATAGAGGTGTTCAGCTTACAGTTGCCTAGTTGGGAGGAAGGACCTGACAGACATGAAGGTCTTGTCCTGCAGATGGTGACGCGGTGACCCTGCAAGCCACAGTAAAAGCAAGCCATCATTTGGAATAGACGTATTTTCTCCTCGGGGTCCAAACGACCTTCTCCCACCTGCAAAGGCTCCTCGGTGGATGCGGCTGAGTCAGGAACAGGCACACTCTGGCTTGTGGCGGTTGAGACATCTGCTCCAATCTTCGCTCTTGACGTCTCTCTCTGAGTCTGTTGTCCAGCTGTCTTCGGGCAGTAGGCGGGGGACACCCTAGAACCAGTTGCCAGCCACTCGTAGGGCACACAGAGACGAACAACCATCCGCGCTCACACTCACATCTAGGGACAATTTAGAGTGTTAAATTAGCCTGTCATGCATGTTTTTGAGGAGGGAGGAAACCGGAGTACCCGGAGAAACCCCACGCAGGCACTGGAAGAACATGCAAACTCCACACACAGAGCTGGAATCGAACCCGGTACCACTGGGCCACCACCGGGCCACCTATCCAGATTGCAGTACAGGTATTTTCATTTTCTTCTTGGACGGCAGTTCTCCCACGACCTTTCCCCTCAGGTACCAACAATGTAATTCTCTGATTTTCCGCACGATGGTGTCCTCATACAGCAATTCCAGGGCAGGATCGTGGACCGCGTCCCAACCCTGTGAAGCGTAACAACAGGAAGACGGAGCTGGAGACCACACCACAATCAAGGCTTTATGTTGTTGACACACAACTCGGATGTTTGTCTTCAAAATAAAAGTATACCCCATGGATCGGTCGCGTTGCAATACTGTAGTCCCCATTCAACGCACTGTGTAACGAAAGACTTTGTGATCGTCCTCAAAAAAAAAATTCAGCAAGACTTATGTATGAGTTTTTACTTTTACTCAACATTTGAACTGATAATGTACCTTTTACTCATTATTTGTAACCAAATAGGATCATTTCTTTTGTAATCTAATAACATAAATCTACGTGTGATAATGAGCCTACATTGTTGCCAACGTAGCTCTTCCAGTCAGAGCCAGCCCATGCCTCTATGGAGTCCCAAGGACTAAAATTAGATTATGGGGCCCACTTCCAATAATACGGACTATTAATCATTCATACAACAACTATAAACTAATTGCAGCAGTGTTACAGTACAGGAGAGGGCTGGGGTTGATTTACACAATAGTATTCCAAGGGATTAAAGCAGTAAGTGCAATACTGAAAATCATCCAGGCCTGCTATTGATTTACAACAAAAGTGTCATCTGGTTTATTAGTACTGTATTGGTTTAGGGAAAACTAGGAACAGTACTCCTGCTTTCCTGTGTCTCCTTTGTGTTTCCTCTGCAATTGTCTGGCAACCAGTTCAGGGTGCACCCTGCCACTTGCCTGAAGTCAGCTGGGATTGACACCAGCACGCCCGCAACCCTCGTAAGGATAAGTGGTGCAGAAAATGGAGGATGAAAGTTCAGCAGCAATGTGCAAAAGAAAAAAAATAATAGTGCAAGAATAACAATAAAGTGCAACAACACATTAAAACACGTTGATACAGACGTGTAACTTGAAATGTACAACAAATAGATTATTGAATAATAAAATACATTTTCAAGCAAATGCAGTACAAAAGTAAGAATGAAACTGAACATGGAGCCGAAAACTAGGTGATAAAAATAGTTTTTTTAAACTAAACAAATGTGAAGTTGCTTCATTAGGTCCTGCACAGTGGTGGACTGTGGTCAACAGTGCAGAGGTGTCGGGCCTTCCTGTGTGGAGTTTGCATGTTCTCCCCGTGCCTGCGTGGGTTTTTTCCAGGTATTCCGGCTTCCTCCCACATTCCAAAAACATGCACGGCAGATTAATGGAACACTCTAAATTGTCTCATGGTGTGATTGTGAGCTTGAATGGTTGTTTGTCTATGTGTGCCCTGCGATTGGCTGGCAACCAGTTCAAGGTGTCCCCCACCTATTGCCCAAAGACAGTTGGGATAGGCTCCAGCACGACCCTCGTGAGGATATGCAGATTCGAAAATGGATGGATAGATGGATATTAGGTCGTAAAACAAGGTAAAAAGGCACAAAAGTTTCAGCATGAATAAATAAATACAATTAACTACCTTAATCCAAATTTTAAACATTTTTATATTACTCTTTTTTTCCCTCAGTATTTATGGGAGATTCCAGAATTTGAGGTCAATTTATTTTATAATATTGTGTTGTGTTTTCAAGAAAGTCAAATGATGAACATTTTATGCCTGTAAACTGATTTGCAATAAGCCACCACACCCAAAGAAAAACAGTCAGGGATTTAAGGCATGATTTACGAGGTGTCAATCATTTGTCATCCACCATGGCCTCGTGCTGACTACTCCCTTGTTACCTCAGAAAAGCACCTTATTTGTAATGGAGAGTTTTGATTCCAATGAATCAGTGTTCCTGGAAGTGCATGACCAGACTGAGACCTCCTGTCTCTGATTCATTGTTTTTCATCTGATGCAGTGGGTTCTCAAAATAAAATTAGAGGCAACAAATTAGGGCCGAGATGCCCCCCACAGATCATATTTATCATGTACTACTGTCAGGTAATCATGCTAGTTTTAAATCAATATGACAAAAGTGGATTATTGGAAAATTCCCCTCTAAGTTACACACTCCATTACAACTGAAAACATTCTAAAGTTATTCAAAATAGAAGAGGACTTAGTGTACCTTTGATTTACCTATAGTTGCAACTTGATGATGTAATTTCTGTTTAGTCATGTAGGTCATTTTTTCTTTTTTTTTGGGGGGGGGGGGGATGGGGGACCGTAGTATCTAGGAAAACCCACATAGGCACAGGGAGAGCATACAAATTCCACACAAGAAGGCCGGAGCCCAGAATTGAAACCTGGACCTCTGTACTATGAGGCAGACATGCTAACCAGTCGTCCAATGTGCCGCCACAATACATTAATGCTATTTACTGTAAAACAGTAATTTTCAGGTGGTGGATCACATTTGATAGGAAAGATGGCACTCAAGAGGGAGGAACAGGAGGAAAAAAAAGGCAATTTTAGGGGGAGCTCAAGAACTGTGTGGTATTTTAAAACAGCAAATTTTAATCATAGATGGCTTACCTAAGTGTGTTTTCGACACAGATTTAAAAAATGTATTTGCTTTTTTTTTTTTAACACATCATGTTTTTGAGACAATTTTCTTGTTTTTAAGTTGGACCTATAAAAACTTGTGCAACAGGGCTTCACTGATTTGTAATTTATAGCGACGACGCTTCAGAAAAAATTCCACCTGTTGCTGAACCTAACCCTTAAATCGCACACAGTTGGTGAATATTACTTTATTATTATTATTAAAGCCTGATTTGCGAGAGAAAAAAACGAGGGCATATTCTAAGTAAGCACAAAAATCACAATGATATTTTTAAAATCACTTCAAAAAGTTTACTTGCATCTCTGTAAAAAATGTACGAAAAATTGCTAGCCAGTGACCAGAAGTCAAACAATAAAATAAAATCATACACTGGGCTCTGTTGACTGTGAATTGGCGTGTGTGTGTGTGTGTGTGTGTGTGGGGGGGGGGGTCTAATAGACAGGGCGGTCTCTGCTTCTCGTGCGCAGTAGGAGAAATTTACATGGTCTTACTTTGAATGTAATAGCGGATGTACTGTTTGTATTCAGCCATAGCTGACTTGACGGCGCTCGGAGTTGACAGCGGAGGTGCCCAGTGGCAGCCACAGACTGGGAAAAGCCCTCACTCACGAGCACTCACCAAGTCTACAGCGGGTCTCTCTGCTGGTTCCCGACCCAACCCCTAGCAAGACAGGACACTCGGCAAAACAGCGACACGGAGCTTGTTTGCGTTCAACATGGCCGATACAAGTTTGAACGACTCGTTCACCGCGAACGTGGCGAATAGGTTTGCTCGCAAAGGCGCCCTGAGGCAGAAAAACGTCCACGAAGTGAAGAACCACAAGTTTATAGCCAGGTTCTTCAAACAGCCGACTTTCTGCAGCCACTGCACGGACTTCATCTGGTAAGCCATTCGTCTCCGCCTCCACCCTACCCGGCCACCTCCACGCATGCAGCCTGTTGCATATTGGATTGCAACTTCGCGCCTACGATCCTTCCTTCATGATGTTACGCAACTTCACTTTGCAACTTTTCCCCACCTGATCCTGCAAATCGCAGCAACGTGTCGACTTCGATGTCAAAAAGTCGACTTCTTCAGGGATCCCCGACCCACATGGCGAGGACCGTGTTGTTTATTTTCCTCTTTTAAGCCCTCAAAATGTGTAAACGTTGCTTGCATGTGCAGTCTGTATTCCATTGGTGAAGTTCCCTTTTGATTGGAAGTCATGATAAAGTAAACGTTATACAAATTTAGCATTACAGACATTTCCTGCAATGTTTCCTGCTTAAGCTGATGCGCGTTTCTGATGAGTCCAAGATTTCCCTTGCTGAGGCACACTGCAATTCTTTTTTTTTTTTATCGTTAACGTGCACATTTGAGAGTAATTCTGCAGAAGACTTACAGAGTAAAAAGATTTTCATTGATCAGTGCCATGTTCTTGTTTATTTATTTTTTAATTGGTTTATACATCTCCTGCAGAACATTGCACATTGGTATTCTATGGCAATATTTAACGATGAAGAAATTAAAATTATTTCCAAGCTATATAGGATGTCTTTGTTGATTTTGAGAATATTTATCTCCCTTACATATCACCTTTTACTTCATAATGCTTGATATCATCAGATTTTGGGCTGCAGTAAGTACTAATGCAGCAATCAGAACAAGACAAGACGTTTAAAAGAGATTTCAAAAAAGAGATTTAAACATTTCTGATATTTTATTTCATCTAGTGTCTCCAGAGTGAGAGATATAAGCCAAATTTGATGTTTGGCCAGTTACTGGAAATTGTCTAGCAGGCTACCAGCAGCTCACAAGTGACATGATGGAGACATCTGGTTCAATGGTTCTCTCAATTCACCGCAGAGTTATTATAATAGATTGGATTTTTCATGGTGGTTAATTTTTATTTTATTTGGACTTTTGTTTTTTAAACTCAGTTAGTTTTAATTAGTTTTCAGAGCAGGTTTGTTTGTTTTTATTAGTTTTTTTCCCCCCAAAACGCTTTGTTTTTCTTTGTTTTATTTAGTTTTAGTATTAAATTAAAAAAAATATGTGCAGTACTTGACTAGAGAAAGAAAAGGGAAAAAAGGTTACAACATAGTGTGTAATAAAGTAATTAAAGTACTTTTTGTTTTTGTTTCTTTGCTTCTGTTTTTTTAACATTTTCATTTTCATCTCATGAATGAAAATGTTTTTTCAAATATAATTTTAGTTTTTCATTTTATTATTATTATTATTATTATTATTATTATTATTATTATTATTTTAACTATAATAACCTTCCCTGACAAGCGTGGGTTCGGTTCCCACTCTGAACATGTATGTCACTGACTGCTGAAGGTTTGCACGTGTGTGCGCATGCAGCAATTGTCTTTTGAGTTTTTATTTTTGGGCAGAGTTTGTTCAATGTAGCAAACTGTTTCAAAGACATTCGCCTGACATTCCCAAACAATTTTAATGGTCGTAAAGACATTTCTTGTCGCCATCAAACTTTGAACTTGTTCAAATTTCTTTGCATCAAGAAAAACAGTTTGAGGCCATTATATTTGTCGGTGAATGTCTTTGCAACTGTTTGCCACCTTGAACGAATCCTGACAAAAAAAGAGCAACAGTCGCTACTGCCTACACCTTTGCAAACCTTCTCCGCTCAGTAAGTTTGGCCTTGATGGTGTGATTGTGAGTGTAAAGGGTTATCTGTCTCTATATGTTGTGTGGGGAAAATGGATGGTTATTAAATTTTGATATTTGACATGGGCCCTGTTATTGTATGTAGTCCAGTAGTCTACCTTTTGACCAGTCAGTTGGGATATGCTGCAGGTACCAGCATTACTGGACCGAATGAGCGCAATTGAAAATGGTTGGATGGAAGGATGGATGGATGTTTTAATATACCGCCGAGCGATTTTGAATGCATGCAGTTGAAACACATTCAGCAAGCTTCCTTCTCTACTTGTTTAATTGCTATACATATTGTTGGGTCTACGAAGGGTCAGCTGTCTTTTTATTTTAGCTTGATTATACAGAAGTTCATTCATTTTTACACTTATGCCAGTTAAGACTGAAAAATGTTACTGAAATGGGATAGATAGATGAAAATGTTATTTATTTTTTAATTCCTCGTATAGGTGGAGCAATTAATCGATTAATCATCAACTAATGGCTTTTCAAATGAACTGATAATTCTTTTTGATAATCAATGAATCATTTAGATAATGTTTTTAATTTAAGATTGTCCAAATGCTCTGAATTTCAGCATCTCAGTGGTAACTATTATCCAGACCGCCTGTCCCTTTCATCAGGTACCGCAAAGTTAAACTGTTCGTGAGCAAAAAAACATGTTCAAGTGAGATTAACACATTAGAATGTAACTGAATGTCCATATGGTTAAAATTAATCAGCCGTGAGCGTGACGGGCTGATGAAACATGCTTGCCGGGGGTTGCCGTCAGAGCCGAGTTCATCATCCATTTTGCACAGCATAATTTGAAGATGGCCAAAAGTGTTGTCATTTATATTTACCTTTGAATATATCGACACGGCTGTCATGGCTCCCACCTACAAGGTACATGTCAGGCTGATGAAGTAGTATTGGTGTGGTAGTAATGGGGCATTTTTATGTGTCAGAGTACGAGTACAAATATGGAATAGCCAACATTATTTCCATGTGTTTTTTTTTTTTTTTTGGTCTAAATTTAAAGAAATAGACCAGTCTTCCTTAACAGGTTGTGTTCAACTTCAGAGGTTGTAGATTTCTGCCCGTGTTCACAGGCATCCACTGTTGCAGGTGCTAGTATGATCTCATGGCCTTTACTGCTTGCAGTTTATGACCTTGACAGTTTTACAGCATGGCATGTGCACTGGCTATTGGCACTCCTTAGTTCGTAGTCCAGAGAGCCAAACATGTCCTGTGATTACAGACTACAACTTGTTCCAATCCCCTTTGTATCAATAGAGGCAGGGAGAGTCCACTTTGTCTTCTGGGAGGGACTCACTAACACAACATCATGCAGATAAGCGGACTGGACGTTTTAGCAAGTCTAGCAGGAATCACACAGTGCCAGTTCTCTGCATGAAAACCATTCCAGACTCAAAGAATGCCGAATGTGTGCACAGTGGAATCCCTGGACTTTGGAGTCTAGTGGTGAAGGCTAGGGTAGCTTTAGTTTCCAAAAACTCCCAGCAAACACCTCATGATTGTTTATGTGTTTCACATCATGAGTTCAGACCCTCAACTGTTAAATAGAAAGCGCTTCTGATCGTGCGAGTGGAAATGGTCAACTCATTTAATCCTTCTTTGTTTGCTTCCGCAGGGGCTTTGGAAAACAAGGATTTCAGTGCCAAGGTAAACTGAATTGACTTCATATCTGTCTTATTCAAAAATGATGTGTTTATTTGGCGTGTATGTGTATGCGCGCGCACTTGTGATGTGGATCATTCCCAGTGGTCTGTGTGGTTAAACAAGTGGTCATGTAGAAAGTAGCTAAGCAAACAGAGACAATTTGGCATAATATTCAGAAAAATCTTCACAGTTCTTACACCCACCTCATATTTAGCTTGCGGTTCTGCAGGCATGGAACTATTGTTTTCCCACAAGCTGGATAGTGTTTATTGTTCCTGAAAACATGTGGTCAGAAGGATGTGGGCCTCAATCAACATTGTTTGCGCCATGTTGTCGTATGGCAAGAACTCAATTTGGCAGGAAGCGAAGCAGAAAACACTCATCACACTGAGGGCGATTTGAGAAGTAATGGAATTGAAAGACATACCAGCGATGCTGAGATGCACATCCAGCAGAACGGAGTCTTTTTGCTTTTCTACATGTGTTGTCGCCTATATATATTTTTTAACAATTATTGAAAAGTGCAGAGGTGCGGGGTTCGATTCCAGCTCCAGCCTTCCCTTTGTGGAGTTTATTTATTTTTTAACTGCTTCAAGTGTCCACAAATCTCTCATTTGCATGCTGTTAACACTGCATTACAATCAGAGCCAGCATTTGTTGTTGTAATTTTACAACATTGCTATCTTCTTAAATGTATGACAAGAGTGCCTGCTGTCACAGTTCACATGGAGCAGGTGTGACCAGGTGCAAAGCATACCGGATTATTGGTGACTCGCTCATACCAAACTGTTCAGACTTGACATCCATCTCTGTTGTAGACATAAACACCTTGCGAGACATTTGACCCTTGTAATTGGTCGCTTTTCTTATGAGAGTGTCAGCGAGAGTGACACATTCACAGGTCTTAGCTGAACACGTCATTCCAATAAACATAGAAGGAAGTTTCATGGAGTCTTAAATTGTCAATAGGAAGGACGTTTTTTTACTCTCTGCGACAAAGTGTTCAAGCAATGGTGACTGCCATCAAACTGCTGTGGTGTTGGTCCTGGGACAGTGGTCCGAAATGAAATTGACAGCGCAACACGTTCGTGTGTATTGTAACATCATCAAGTTTGCTTTCAGAAAATAGGTGAGCCATGACAGTTGTTACCTGAGCCCTGAATCACTGCGATTTCATTTTCAGTCGACAGCAAGTGGCAAAATGGCTGCCACATGGATTAGCAACAGTCAGCAAATGGATTAAAAAAAACAATTACAGTATTCATACTTGCATTCTTAAGACAATTGAAAGTGTTCATGTAATCGAACACATGGTTTTGAAATGTGAGAGACAGCCAGAGTATCAGGCAAAACTTACAGAAGCATTAAGTGGACCAGCACACTCTACACAGGAGGGGGGCAAGATTCAAAGCCATAACCTCTTGACTGAAAAGCAGAAATGCTAACCACTAGGTCATTGTGTCACCGCGCCCAGGATAGAAAAATGAATCTCACCTGCAAGTGTCTTTTTCACTTTTCATAAATTCCCCTTTCAGACATGTTGAATAAATAATGACCACCCTATCTAGAGGTGATCATTACCGCTGCAACTTTTAAAAGTAGGAAAGGTCCTCACTTTGTAAGATTTGTTGAGCCATAAATTATTAAGCCTCTTATAAATGGAGGCCAGGTGCTTCAGCAGAGCCAGGCGGTCTCTCAGTCACTGCTCGAAAAATGACAAGGTGATAAATGGGAGGGTGACATTTCTGTAACAGGATTGACATTTCATTTTCATCCCCGTAAATGTCTTTTTGCTAAAAATAGGAATTGCGCCACATTACATCACACCTGTGATTACAGTGTCATAAGCAGGAGATTTTGATGAGTCTCCTTTTTGACTTTTTTTTTCCCCACAATATAGATCAGTCTGACTGAGTTGTGTTAATTATTAATTGTTGAACAAATATTCATGAAAGATAGTTTTTTTTTTGTTTTTTTTTTATCAGTTGGCATTTTGAGGATTCAGTTTACTCCTGGAGAAAGTCAAAATATGATAAGATAACCTTTGTTTGTACTGCATATTTGCCTGAGAGAGAACTTGACGAAACTTATTTTAAGAAAAAAAAAATAGGTCAGATTAAAGACCATGATAGATACTGTATAATTTTACGAAACTGTTTTTTCAGCATTTTCAAACATTGCAGATACTTATAATTAACTTCCCTTCAAATTTCTCTTCAGCCTTTAAACTATTGGAGACTGATTAAACAAGTAATCTGCTGGTTGCAGACAAGTCGTACAATCCATGTTACCTCAACTAAATCAAAATTTGATTGATCAACGATCAATTCCGACCCAAATGCCATTTATCTCTGAATTAATGGTTGCTGAATATTTCCCCTTTTCCTCTAGTGTGTCCTTTGTCACAATTTTTCCAAGCACTGATCTTTGAGCGGCTTGTGAGGAAGTAAAGAACATAAGTTTCATCTGCAGTGAGAATAACGTGCCCCGCTGTTGGCCGGTGACCTGCCCAAAGTCATCTGGGATAGGCTCCAGCTCACATTGGTTTGTAATAGCTACTGCAGCTTAGGCTGAAGCGTGCACACAACACGACACCAGCAATGAAATGTTGTGGAAACATGTGTAGATGTTGTCTGCCTTGTGAACAATCAGTCCATCAACTGTTGGCTACTTTTCCTGCCGAGTCATGTTTCAAAGCCTTGGCCTGCTGCTGCTGCTGCTGTTGCTGCCGCTGCTTCTGCCCACTTGGAATATATCCCTCAGCACAATTAGCCTTCAGTAGTTCTCTCCCTTGACCTGTTTTATTTAGATCCAACTCAACATTCTTATCGAGATGTGAAGCGGTGCTACAGTAGCCGTCCGGTGGCCTGGTATCTGCCTTACATAAAGTAACAGAGCCAAAATCATCCACCCAGTATTACCTCTGGTTAGGAGGTATTTGTGGTGTGTTATTTAATTTAATAGATGAAATATGAAATAAAAAGATCTAAACAGGCGCAGCGATAACACGCCTCCTGCCCCCCCCCCCCCAATTGCTGCCAACAAAACATGAATAATTATTTGGCCCTTTGAGTCCATGCTGCTTGGATGGTCTGTGACATCCACAGTGTTGACAGTTGTTATCAGCCTTGAGCATCGCTTTGTGCATTTTCCCTGACTGCCTGTGGAGCTTCACTCCCTCCCTCTCTTGTCAGATCTCTTCATCACTTGCCGTTGAGCACTCATGGTCAATATTACTGCTTTTTGGCAGTAATATTATATGACAGAGTTCCTGGAGTTAAGCTCTTCCAACTGCTTGCTTGGCTCCGGCATCAAGATACAACATTCGCAAAGCCTTGCAGCACAATGCAAATGTGCATTTGTACACGTGTGTGTGTGTGTGTGTGTGTGTGTGTGTGTGTGTGTGTGTGTGTGTGTGTGTGTGTGTGTGTGTTTACGAGGGAGTGAGTGAAGGAGGCAGAGATCAACGGAGGCTATTTTTAAAGTTGCTCCTTTGTCCCTCAAAGAGGAACGCTGCTGTGCATAGTGGTAGCTCTGTTTACAGGGGAAGACTATTTTTTTTAGATGACCATTGTGTGATTACGTTGGAGCTTTGTCTTGCGACATTCAATGCATTACTTCACCTCTGCAGGTTGGCTTTAAGGCGTGTTCCTTCCTTCATGAACAGCTTCCGCAAACAGCCCAATGTTCAGTGTTGATACTTAAAAATAAAATTTGCCTCAGAGGCTTTAATTGGGAAAGATGGTTCTAACCGTAGCATTGCCTAGCATTCACATGTGCAACAAGAGAGAATGCCACTGTAAAGGGATCTTTTGTATGTGTGTTTATTTTTAGAAAATATACTATTCCGTTACTTTTTATTATTTTAATTATTGTCTTTCCTGAGTTATGCGTCACACTTTGTCACAGCTGCTGCTATTGTGAAAAGTGCTATATAAATGAAATAAGAGGAAGCAATTTAAGGAGCAGCCATTAAAGTGAAAGGGCCAAAGGCCAGGGCGATTTGTGAACTGTCACTTTTTGATATAAATAATTATCTTCAACTAATCTTTACTGCTTATTGTTGTTGGTGTGACTCTGAGTTGAACTGGTTGTTTGTCAGTCCAGCGGGTAGCCCACCTCTCGCCTATAATCAAATGTGATTAGCCCCGTCCCATCAGCAACCCTAATGAGGACAAGCAGTATCAAAAATGGATGGATGGATTTCTTTGAAAAACCTGGGAAAATAATGCAGTTGACCAGTGTCAATGTAAGGGCTTTGAAATTCCACCCATCCATCCATTCTCGACACCGTTGATCCTGTTCAGGAAGCTGGATCCTATCCCATCTGCTTTGGGGCGAGAGGTGGGCTACACCCTGGACTGACGGAAATCAGGCCAATGAACTATTACACCACCAGTGACTGGCTTTGAAATCGATTTATATATTAATTTGGTTCATTAAAGGAGATGTTCACATTTTTGTGATGTAATTGAAGCACATCCACTACAGTATATTGTTTTCAAACCGTATGATGATTTAAAATAAAACATTTAAGAGCATGCCTGCTTTTAACTCTTCCAACCAGGTTTGCCGTGCAGTTTGTATTTCCCCGAAAGCCTCTCACGTCTCTTCCTGTTCCTCACTAATCAATTCAGCCGCATTAAGAAGAGACTAAGCCATCATGGCAGCTGCATTATTTATCACCTCAATTCTCAATGTGCATTTGGGACAAATGCGTATTGTGTGTGTCAGCTAGTGTTTGTGTCGTAGTCGTCAGCTGATTGAGTATATGTGTGTCCGAGTACACATTTAAATGGCACAGTGGTATTTGCTACAGTGTTACTCTTGCAGATTCTGTACTTGATCACCTCGTGTGTCTCTATGGAAACCCGTGCCACACTTTGATAAATACTCACTCGTCTTCAGGCTCAGACTGATATGGTGTGAATGACTGTCTATATTTTCCCTCCTATTTGACTGGTGATCAGTCCATGGAGTACCCTGCCTGTTGCCCAATGGCAACAGGGTTAGGCTGCAGCTCACTCGTGAACCAAATAAGGACAACTTAAATATTCATTGTGGTAAGCGTAAAGGGACTGTTTTATCAGTCCTATATTTTTTACATATTATCTGTCAATATCTATTTACATATTTCAACTAATTCATCGGATATGAGATTTTTTTTTTAAGATTGGTTGTACCCTAATATACTATGATATATGTTATTTTAAAATTAGTTACTTTAAGATATTGTGTGGGAACCCCTCGCAAACAATATGTTGCATCTCAATGGGTTCATCCCCCTGAATCAAACTTCCAATGGTTTCTTCTCACCATGAAATTTCCAATACTTATAATGTGTCAGTTTTCTATTAATTAGTAAACAGAACTGTTTATTGTATGTATGTATCATCATCGATAATCAACAAAAGAAGATGCATCAACAATGTATGCGTATCGATAAAACCAATCTGAAGACCTTGTTGGCACATCCCCAGAGAGTCCTTTCAGGTGGCTTTTATCAGATTACTTGACCTATCACGCTCTCTCAAGTCTTCTCTCAACTCTAATGGCCGTTGTCATGGTAAAAATGCATTTAGATAAACGCAGCTCTGTACTTTTACAGGGTTTATTCAGTCCTCGGTAGCATGATGGTTTTGTTTGGAGGGTCAAAATGACCGCATTGGTACTGAAAGGGGACTAAACGGCAGCCGACTTGAATGGAGGACTCAGTGAGTCTGTTTTTCATGAATGGGGCCACCTGTTTTGTCATTTGCATTTCATAAGCGTGCACAGATTAACTTTTTTGGCTTTAAATGGGCAGAAGGGTACAATGTTTGGCTGCACTGGTAAATCGATGCTGTTACATCAACAGTTTGCAAATCCTCGCATTTGTCTGCAAGTGAAGTAGGCCTCTGTCGGGGCTGGCAGGTCTCTGAAACGGATTGTCTGTATAAACTGATCTTGTGATGGCCTGGGAAATTAAACCCCGCATTTGAACTTAATGTGTGGCAGTCTTTGGAAATCTGATGAGGTTACAGCTCGGTGGACCAGTTGTTAAAATTTATTAGGGTTGCATGACAACTTCTTTTTTTTGGCAGATACAATAACCAATAACTTCAAGCTTCTCCAAACTGATATCGACAACCACAACTTTTTTGTATACCTCTCCCTCTCTCTCTCTCTTTCGCTCTCTTTCTCTCCACCTCTATAAAATATTTATGTGCATGTGTGCATGTGTGTGTGTGTGTGTGTATATAGATCTCGCTCTCTCTCTCTCTCTCTCTCTCTCTCTCTCTCTCTCTGT
>NW_017805497.1:2467877-2504632 GCF_001891065.2 Hippocampus comes | reverse complement strand
ACAAGATGGCATTTCAGAGAAAGTGAGCAACATTCTGTTAATAGATAACAAAATAAATAAAGAAATATATATATATATATATATATACACACACACACAGATAGAGAGATGAAAATCCATTCATCCATCCATTTTCTAATCCGCTATCCCAGCTGTCCTCGGGCAGGGCGCACATAGACGAACAACCATCCGTGCTCACAATCACTCTTAGGGATAATAGAGATTGTTCCGTATACTTGCCATGCATGTTTTTGGAATGTGGGAGGAAACCGGAGTACCCGGAGAAAACCCACGCAGGCTACGCGACACATATTTTACCACGCATAATTTATAACTGACCTTTCAGAATAAAATTTCACCTGTTGCTGAACCTAACCCTTAATTCATAAATATTACAAAACACAATATGAATGCCATATCGTTACGAAAACCTGTGAAATGACAGCAGATAACAGAATCAGCACAAAATATATATATATATGGAAATGTTTCCTTGCATCCCTGATGAATAAATTCAGTAAATATTTGTTGATCAGTTTAATGAATTAGTTGTCAATTCATCATTGCGCTTCAACAGTGTCTTGTCACACTTACCGTAAAACAAAGAGAAATACACTTTGTGTATTTCAAACAACCACGAAGCCTGACAGCGGTCCATTTAGCTTAATGGCAGCAATGCAAAAGGCCATCGGGGTAACAAACAGCATCTACTTGGTTGTGTTTATCCAACGCTTTCAGCACATCAACACGGGTAGACAAACGATATGACTAGTACTGCCGCTGACTGAGTTCCCTACAGGAGTTGTAATACTCTTCTTTGTTTGGGTCCGCAAGACTACTGTACCGCCCCCAGGTGGACAAGTTACAGACGTCGGAAGCGGCCACAAATACAGTACAGGATTCAGCATGATGCGCTATTTATTTTTTGGGATTCTATTTAATTTTGTTACTGAGGTGCAATCGATTACTTGATAACTAATTAGTTATCAAATTAATCACCAACTATTTTCAGAATCCTTTAGTCATTTAGAGACATTGTTCAAATCCTCAGAATTCCAGCCACTTCACAGTAAACATTCAGATTTCTGTCATCCTCCACAAAAGTAGACCGATTAGTATATATATATATATATGTATATACACACACACACACACACACACACAAAACAAACTTTTTGTCCACCTCAGCCCAACATAGCAGCTAATCAACAGTATGATGCTTTGCGCCCCGAGCCACTCGGAGCATAAAATGACTGGCCAAGCCTATTTCTTTGTCACTGCTTTTATTGTGTACAAAAGTCATACAGGTATTGTTTTTTTTCCCCAATATCGTGAGCTTTTTTTTTCTTTGTTATAACAATATAGTGACTCTTTGTACAGTAACTGTCTCAGTATAACTTTCCGCTCTCCTGAGCATAGTTTCTCTTCCACCGTGCTATTATAGACTGTCCAAACAATACAGAGAGGGAAATGTGTGCTGCTTTTCAAACAGTATGTGATGAAGACAAATGTTTTCATATCACAATATATTGTAGGGATAAAAAAAATAATCCAATACTGTGCAGCCTGTATTTGTGTGCTTTCCTTTTTTCCCCCAGTTTGTCATTTTGTATTGCCCTTGGTCATATTAAGCCATTATAAACTTAGACTCACTACACTGATTGACCATATTGCCGCCGTCAGTTGCCCCCAATCACCCGTGGATTACAGTAACTCTTAATGCTTCTTATTTCAGATGATACCAAGTTTTATCGTGCTCCATCGTCGTCAGCTAAGTCACTAAGCCTTTGTGCTCAGTATGTTGGCCATCCTGCTGTTACGCATAAACAAATACACACATGCATCACGCACACACTTTCTGGGATGTCATTTCTGAAACTTCTAAAGCAAACCCGGTTGCCCTTTACTGCAATTACAAGCAGTGATGTAATAGAATCCTGAAAACAATGCAAAGATAATTATCTTCATAATTGCAGCCGCATACAAAAGTACTCTTGCATCATGATACCCAACAATGTAGTAAAAGAGCTTGAAAGGTACTTTAATGGGATCATTACGTGACCATCATAATTTCAAATGGCTTTTCAGTGAAAACAAAAAAAAACAAAAAATTGTCTTGAAGGAAGACACAATATCTGTGTTCATGTACATGTATATGGATTTTTGCTGTGGCTGTTTTGAAGGCTACGATGACTGAATGCAAAGGTGGTTTGGCCGAGATCACTGTTTGCTTCAGCAGATGTTCGCAACCATGACAAACCCCTGTGGAACAGATTTGACCTGGATTTACATGTTGTTGTCAGGCTAATACACAAGGGAGAAAAATATTACTTTGAGCTCATGTGCTAACCAGCACCTCCTAAAAGGTAAACCTTTTCAGAGGTGCACCCTACTTTGGGTTGGGATCAGAATGCTTTTAAAAGTGAGAGGGCTCGCTTAATCCCTGGTGAGGTGCAGCACTGAACATTACCAAGGATTAGTGCGGGATATTCTGACTGAATGCATTAGAGGTATATTAGATAGCTCCGTGATGGAGCAACGACTAATGCACCAGACTCTGAATTACAGTCTAATCTGCATTTAATTGTCCAGAGTTTTGATGTAATAATGGTATTATCTAATGCAGGGGCTATAAGAAAAACAACAGGCAGGGAAAATGGAACAGGCACTGTCAGTTACAGATTTGGACCATTATGCAGCCTGTTGACCTGAAGAGATGATTTGGACCTCCATCATTACAACTGAGAGCTTAGCAACAGTCAGCAAATGTCAAGCGTGCAGTAACAGAGCTTTCACAATTGAATTGGTTGGTGATATTGTTGTTATTTTATGTTAAATGTTCAGTCTAGTGCTTTGTTGCAGCTTCAGCTGTTGTGAAAGCACTGTATAAATAAAGATGATGTCATTTTGTTGTCTTGTTTGGTCACTCTGGCATTTTCACTTCCTCGATTACGGTCCCTCACACAAGATTTTACACTCAAGTTGATGGAGCCTTGCAGTCTACTGCCCCATATTGCGGCACACACTTCGAAGTGCAGCTAAGAGCTGTCTCTAATGGAGACATTTTGAAAAGCAGTTAAAAACACATTTTTGTGAGCTAGTATTTTTATCATCTAGAGGATCTTTTGAGTCCTCTGAAATGCAAGTTCATTTGTCATGTCTGCAGCATGTCTTTCGTTTGCATTCAAGTTTCAGCATTGTGTAGAAGGATCCAGACATCCCTTAAATGTGGAATTTTGCTTTTAAAATTTCAGACAATGCAAGTAAATGTGTCCATCTATTTGCAGCTGTGTGAACACTACATTTTTCTTTTTACGATACTATATTTATTTTTTTGCCTGACGGACTTCTACTCCACACTTCAGCCCATGTATCATTACTATGGTGAAAATGAATGAGTTTGCGTTGACTTACAGTGTGCGCCCCTAAAATTTCAGGTTCGAGTCCACTGTGCTTCTAGAAAACAAAGTTAGTCTGGAGCCCTGCATCATGTACAGTGGGTGTCCCCAACCAACTGGCAGTGGACTAGCATTGGGTCGAAGGCCAATCGATACAGAGAGAATGCCCAAAAAATATTTTATTGATCATCAGTCAGAAAGAAATTTGATTTTGAAAATAAGATGCATTTGCCTGAAAGCACCACAAAACAGTCACTCATCTTGGTCACTCAATACGGAAAAAAAGTAAGCCTAAAAAAATCGGCAGCCCGACTTAAAGTTATTGCGAGTATACTCGACAATGAAATCAACAAAATTGCTCCGGCACGCGGAACCCAAGCAATGAAACACAAACCTTGGTATTTTTTGGGGGGGGGGGGGGGGGATTATGCTGGTTACTTATTTTGGTTACTTAGCTATCCTGTACTCCTAAATTTGAGGATGTGATTCTTTTAGCAGAAATGTACTGTATGTACCTACTCCTGCTTGGCTTGGAAAGGGCTGTTGTCCTGGTAGCAGTTTGGCATTGATTTTTTTTTTTTCTGGTGTAGCTACCCCTCCTGGATGTCAGTGATAAGACTATAAATCTCATCATATGCATCCCTGATTGCCTTTTTGGCTTCTGCAGTGTTTTATACCCATTGACCCCTTTCTCATTTAATTTAATGCATCCATGATCCAAGTTTTAGTAGTTAAAGCTATCCGAATGATACAGTAACCTTAAATAGCCTTAGCTAATCTTTTCTAATCTGGTGGGGCTTGTTTTCATTTACATTTGAATGGATTGGCCAGAGAATGTTCAGTATCAAATCAAAAAGTAAAAATCCCTACTTCCAATTTCTCAATGTTCAAGTTGGATTATCTAGAATGCCTTGCATTGATTGACGACTTCACCTTGAAGTTACTGTACATCCTCAATGCTTTGCTGGATGTTTGCGGTTACATCACATTCTTATAGATTCTGTCCAAGTGCTTTTCTGTTAACATACAATAATGTTTTCCAGCCAAGGACCCAAAGTGAGTCCCGTGCTTCTTTAGGATATGAAACTGAAAGTCACTGACGATTAAAGGTGAAACAAATTACAAACCTGAATGGTGTATGCATGTTGACTTAAACCGGTGAAACCATTATACAATACCAAGGGAGTTTCTTTTAGTCAAGACTTCATGTTTACTGGACGTAAATTCCTTTGAACTGATATGAGGGTGAAAATGTAAAAATGAACAGGAAAACACATACAGTTACATAAATCGGCACCTCAGAACAGAATCACTCTTGGTGTACCTGTCCTTTCAGAGTATTTTTTTCACTTATGTTCAGACAAATCACAAGGAGAGAGGTTGCGAACCACAAGTCAGCAGTTGATCCTGCCAGACTGTCGAAACGCACACAAAAGCACAGAAAAATAAATGACTCCAAATGCCTGCTTAATCCTGCTGTTTCGCAAAGTGCATTTTAATCCAAGACAAAATATTTTAATTGACCTTAGAAAAAATTCTAAATGGTGAACGCAGCGGTTAAATTGTCCTTTGGCTGTCTGACTCACAGTTCTGACGTTCAGGGTTTGAATCTCAGCTTCAGCCCACAGGGGGAGTTTACATGTTCTCCCTGTGCTTGAGTGAGCTTCCGGTCTTTCTCCCACATTGAGGAGTCTAAATTGTCCAGAATTGTGAATGTGAGTTTAAATGGTTCTGTGTCTCACGGCCTGCAAATTGACTTGCTACTGGTTCACAGTGTACTCTGGCATGGTCTAAAAACACTCTACGCCAGGTTAGATTAATTGAAGTGTCATATGTTGTTTGTCAAATTCTGTTGGCCCAAAACTCGTTGTATCTCTGTTGCAAACTGCCGATGATACGCCAAACTGTGAATATCTGGTTCGTCCACTTATCTGTCCTGTCTTTCCTGAAAATTCTGGTCAAACACAGCATTATGACAAGATTCAAGTCATTCAACTTTGGTGATCCCATTGTATTTTCCATGCATATGTATGAATATAATTGACTAGCAATAAATCCAGGATGTACCCCGCCTCTTGCCCAATGCTATCTGAGATTAGCTTAGTCAGAGGTGATAAGCGATATGGAAACTGGATGGAAGTGGATGAAGCGATGGATGTATTAATATAAGGCCTGGGTTATAAAAATAAAATGCCCTAAATGCCACCGATCCCTTAATTTGGATCCGGCCCAAAACGTAATGGATGCTGCTTTGATCCAAGGCTCACCTTTGCATTCCTGCACTTGAAACTTGGCAGACACAAATCAGTGACATCACAACCGCTTTTGGCAGCAGTAACAAACTGTTCAGGAGCCGTTTGCACTCCATTAACTACATTTAACTAACATTTCGTCACATCTGATCAATGAAATTACCGACCACGTCACATTGGACCAATGAAACTGTTCGAGTCCGCCCTCATACTGAATATTCATCAGCTGTTTGCGGATGGGGTGCGGATGCGGGCTGTAACAGACAAATGCAGAAAATTTGTGTGTGTGTACACAGCTGTTTCTACGTACAAGCTTGCTCAGATTTATTGTTTCAATTGTAAGGTTTGCTTTTATTGTGTTTTAATTTTAAATTGTGAACTGTGTGATAGGAAATAGTAAGCGCATTTTTGTTCCACAATGCCTGTGCCCCAGTGCATAAAGGGTGGTGGGGCGCGGGGGTCCTCCGATACAACTTTTTTCACTTTCGATATGATACCAATATCGTAACCTGTTCGCTAGATCTTTTGAGATGAACAAGAACAGAGGTAGAGAACCACCAGATCCTCTCTCAGGTCCATCGACGATTTTGCTCCAGACAAAGACAAAAACAGACACACTAAAGTCTGAGTGAAAGTCTTCCTGGACATGTGGAAGGTGTCATACTTGATATTTTCCTCCATTTTCACCTTGTGTAATTATAATTTAATGGTCTACTCTTATTCAATGACAACAAATACCACACATTACTAAATTGTGGAGCACTTAGTAATTGTTTCCAGTTGTCAAATAAACCAGTTTTTGTATGTGTTGGCCAGGAGCCCGCTACAACAGAGCTTATTCATCAAAACAAACATTTCCTCAGCTGCTTAGCCTGCAGGCAACATCTTGAGCAAAGACGCTTGTGAATGTTAACTTTCTTTTTGTCTCCATGCTGATGAATTCAGATGCTGTGAACACTTTCTTCATGTGCAGTTTCAGCAAGGAACAAAGATGCTGGATGTAGATTTGACATGTAACAGTAGTCATAAAGTGCCTGCTCAGGTTTCTGATATTACACTTCATAAAATTACATGTGGCGAATTCCTCGAACAACCCCCTTTCCTTTTATCATCCATTCATTTCCCCACTGGCCTCGCTCCGTGTTTCATTGAGCTGCAGCGTCAGCGATTACACTCAGCGTAAACATAAAACACACATTCATCTTTGTAGCTCTCGCAGCTAATGACTATGGACGTTGCGGCCATAAATGTGCTGGCCACAGTCTCCCGTTAGCTTGTTTATGAAGTCCTTTGACTGGCATGGCCATATCCTCATCGTCATTGTGGCTCATTTTTATTAGCCATAACATAAAATTTGGCATTTTGTTGGAATAAATGTAATTCTGTTATCCCATATTTACTCTCTGTGTAACTTTAAAACCTGTTTCAGAGTGAAACCTTGCAAATACCTAATATACAATGGGGCAGGTTGATCATGGGAGACTTGTCAGACCGGGAGAGCCCAGGCTGCTCCTGTTCTAGCTTTTAAGATAATATCTTTTTGTTAAGTTAACGGCTTCTGATGAAATTAACTGTTGCTTGTGAGAAGATAACATCAACCTTAGGACACCATGTGAGGGACATTCCAAGCTGTGTTCGTGGACCACCGACGTCCAGCAGAAGCTGTCTGATCACCTCAGGAATGAACTGTGTGTTCTCATTGAAACTCTCCTTTACTGAAACTGTTGTGGAATGTGAAAATACTCCCCACACCCATTAGAAGATCGTGCATCAGGAACATCCTTCCAATAAATGCAAGGAGACAAACGCGGTCTCTTCAGAGTTGCCCCGGAACCCGTAACGGTTTACATGGCAGAGCCAGCTGGAGAGCTGCTCCGAGATTGTGAACCGAGACATGTTTTAGTGCACTCTCTCTTGCAAGAAAGACAACCTGCCTCCTGAGTCTTCCTGTTCCTGATGTGTTCTTAGCATCAGATTACCAGCATTAACCTAGCATATTTAAAAAAAAAAAAAAAATATATATATATATATATATATATATATATATACACACACACACACACACACACACACACACACACACACACACACACAGCTACATCTTCCTTAGGGGATGTGTATGACTGGCAGATAATAAGGAAATAGTAGTTTCTTTTCTTTTCACCTGCGGTCCAAGAGAATACCTTCTGGGTTGTGTGTGTTGTAATGTCATTTAAAAGGTGAACTTTGCTTCGGGTGGTGGTTAGATGCCGATGCTTTTGAGTTTGTGTGTACTCTGATGCGGCAGGCATGTAAAGGTCTATTGTACATTGACTAAAAAAAGGCATTTGTTCAGCGGTGTACTTCCTTATCGTGTAACGATTGCAAAGGAAAGATTACGGTTAGAGAGAAACAGGCACACAAAATTAAAAAAAAAAATCACAAAATCACTTGCAACATATTTAATGTGTTTTTCCGGGTCTTCTGGACTACAATTTTATGTTTCATTTTACGGCTTGTTTTTTTTCTTACCAACTAAGGCCATGTCCATATGTACAAAAAAGCTGGGTTTTAAAATAATCTTTTCCTGCATGAAAACGCATTGGTCTGTTCTCAGACATGTTTATTATCAACCGGAAGCCTAAAAAAAGATAAGAGGGGCCTATGTCGCATTGTAACCCAGTCATTCCTTAATATAGGGCGTCATAATCCAATAACATTCAGAGCGACTTGCGAAGAGGCACACTTTCGTAAAATACAGCTGACAAAAGATTGACTTGGTCGGTCCATCAAACCATTATCTATAAAAAATGTATCTCATTAGGGGTTCGGGTGAGCTGCAGCCTATCCCTCGCTGACTTTGGCGAGACAAAGGCTTCGCACTTGACAGATCACAAATCAGCTGCAAAGCACATCTAGACAAACAGCCTGTCATACTAAACATTCACACCTTTGGACATTTTAGATTCTTCGGTGAAAATAACATCCATATTTTTGAATGTGGTAAGCCGGAGGAGTATGTGGAGCAAAACCAGGCAAGCACAGTGAGAATATGCAAACTCGAATTAGAAAGCCAAAGCCATTTGTATAAAAGCATTTAAAAAGTAAACTTTGTTTAATACATTATTTCCTATGGGAGCAATTGTTTGAAAATCCGGAGAAATGAAAGGTGCGTCATCACCCTGTCTAGCTAGTCTTTGTTAGAGGTTGTACTCTACATACCGTTTTTACTTACTACTTACTTTCCAACACCATGTGGCGTTGCTTACTTCTCATTCACATAACCCAGGCCATTTGATATCCCGATAATGATATACCACAATATATTTTCAGGAGAAGTGAGCAGATAGCGGCTTCTTTTCAGACGACCCCATTTCAGGCGAGGCGAGAGCCAGCATGAGGTCATCCGTCACCTTCTCACGGAGCTGTAATTTTAGCCACGTCAACCTCATCTATCTCCTCGTTCGGCCCCCTCTTTCTGCTGCCCCCTTTGACTGCCATCACGACACTGAGAGCAGGCTGCCGTGTGCGTCTCTTTTGAGGCTTTCAACAGGGCAGGATAATATGTTTGGGTCTGGATGTGCATCTGCTACCGATGACCTCATGGTTGAGAGACAAAGCCGTGTTCCTTAATCTTGTGGAAGGTCCATTGTCATAAGCTGTGTGTCACTCTATGAATGACTTGCTGTTCTGATGTGCAAGTTACCGTATTTTTGGAACGTAAGTCGCTCCGGAGTATCAGTCCCACTACTCCAAAAAAAAAAAAAAAAAAAAAGGCATCATGAAGAAGAAAAAAAAAGCATATGTGGCTCAGGAGTCACATTATTGAAATGTATTTTTTTTTCCTTTTAAATGATCTGTGCACCTTTTATTGTAACATCCAATGCTCCAATTCCAGATAAAATTTAATGCTTTAACTTTGTGATACTTTGTTGTTTGGGGAAGGCCATTTTCTGTTCCAAGTGCACAAAGCATGGTCAACAAAAGAGTTAATACGTTTGTTGCCTGGCACCATGACATCAAACCTCTTTGCGTTGAATTATGATGATCTCCATATAGTCTACGACTGGTATACCTATAGCTTTGCAGTATAACAGAAATGAGCTCAGCAATGTCAAAGAAATCACGATAGAAAATAGTTGCAAAACATTCCATCCTTGTATTTATCATTTATTATTATTTTTACCATCTGTTCTACTGTCACTCCAACAAAACCAACTTCACATTTCACTAATGTGCTCTTGAATTTCCATAAAACACCGCCCATTTCCTGATGTATAATCAGACAGTATATCCTTCACAACATGTTCCCTTTTCCTGCCCTCCCTCGATTGGTTGTTATTTTGTGAGACAGGAAGTTGTCCGATGATATTGCCATGAGTGTGAGAATCCAGCTCCGCGCCATTACTGATAAAGGGGAAAATAAACATGACTTATGCATACTCATACAGAGTTAACTCAAGATTTTCAGTGGGTTTTGAGAAGGAATGAGTGAGTATCTGTATTGGCTAGATACCGGCCTGATTTCAATGTATGATTCAATGATGATTTTAACAGCACTCCCTTACTTTGGAGCGTCTCCCCTTCCATCTGTGGTGACATTTCTCAAAACCGCAGAGAAACTTGTTTGAGCTCTGGTTGGGTACCGGCACGAGTTGCTTACTTTTTCATGTGCCAATCATCCTGTTGAAATGCTCTTGCTCAGTTG
This sequence comes from Hippocampus comes, assembly GCF_001891065.2. NCBI lineage: Eukaryota > Metazoa > Chordata > Actinopteri > Syngnathiformes > Syngnathidae > Hippocampus > Hippocampus comes. Next base: position 2,494,295 of record NW_017805497.1, on the reverse strand, counting down.
TGTCGTTCAGAATTTGTGACAAATGTGCTTCCAGGTTAGCAGATTTGGACAGAGAAACTAGATCAAATAAGGGAATTTTGGTCTACATGGCGATGTAGTGATATGGAGCATGCACACACTTCTACACAAATCTAACTCCGTAATTACACTTTAACATAATTTTCCTCTCCTTTCCCTTTCACCCTCAGAGTATCCACAGGGGATATTACATTTTTATCTTTCTTTTCCTCATTTGTCATGTCTGAGCCAATTATTTTCCTCTGTCTCCCTCTACTTTTGCAGCATGCATAATCTATGCCGTCTCCCTTGTGCCTGTATCCTTCCAATCATGTGCCTTTTTTAAAATCGTCTTGTAGTTATATTTGTTTTCCTCCCCAACAAAACTTAATCAGCTATTACTCTGTATTTTTAGCGACAGTTTCTCAACGGCTGTGAAATGAAACATTGTGAATGGGTGACACATGTCCTGTGCGCCTAATCCTAATGTCTTATGTTATTCTTCAGTTCAACAAAAACAATAAAACTGTAAGTCTCTAAACCAGTGGTTCTTAAACCCCGCCCCCCCCCAGGGGTTCGGTGAATCGGTCTCAGGGGTTCGACGGAGCCTCTGCCATGGAGGTTAAGACACACCCGACTCAAGATGTCAATTTGGTTCGGTACCTCTAACAAGGTTAAGAACCACTGCTCTAAACTATCGACTGCAAACTAGGTGAGACTGAATCAAGGAAGTGGTCCTCCACGTTCAGCATCAATTGCTTTTGGAGACACTAATCAACTAAAAATAATCGACATTGTTCATGACAATCAACTCTTTGACGATTGTGTTTATCCCTCCAAAAAATAAATTGTGTATAACGCTCATTCCTCTGTGGTCATTCGCTTTGGCACACTTCGCTAATAGCTAGCATGCCAAGTAAGAAGAAAAGTGTGATTTTTTTTTTTCTTCTTCCCCCATTCCCTTACTTAATCAACACCTACATTACCCAAGATTTGTGAGCTCTTTGTGGCTATTATTCGTAAGACTTCTATGATTAGACAGTCATTGTTTCACTGTCTGACTACCTGGAAATTATGTGGATTAATTTTTGATCAAGGCAGCCTGACCCCCATTGATTCCAAGCTTGTTTTAATGGCGGGGTGTGCAAGACTAGCTGAGCTTCACACATTAGTGTGGCCTTTCTACTGTACATGATGCAGGCTGTCTGCAAATAATTTCGGGAATGTGTAGAGGTTTATACTTGGAAATTAAGAGTGAATGACTTTGGACAGGCATTTATCTTTTTTTTTTTTTTTTTTGCTCAGCTGTTAAAACAACCCTCACCCTAACAGTTATTTTTAAATGTTATTATTAATTGGATTGGAGGTCCTCTTTGTTCATGTTCCGAACTCCTGTTTCAATTCCACTTAATAATGCTGGTCGGCGGAGTTCTGCCATAGTGAAGGTTTGCATAGATGTAGCCCAACTTTCTATATTTGATGGGATGTTGTGGTTCAATAAACTACAAACTTGTCAACATCATGGAAAAGAATGTTGTTGTATGTTAGGATGACGGCTGCCATTCGCACACTTGTCAAGTGCCCTTCCGGGCAGCGAAAACAAGAGCAGACATACTGTTTGTTGAATGAAATCGACAATTCTTTTTTAAGCTTTTGTTCAATGTATGGTAAACACAAAAGACTTCATAAATCCTGAATTAGCAGTCATGATACCAAGGATTTCTGTTTGCCATCATTATGTCCAAACCCCGAAGCTTTCAACCCAGTGAGTTATTCAGCATCTTGGCACCAGTGGACAGAAATAAAGCACTGCAGGCTTTCTGGAGGTGTCACAAGTAATAAAAACCAGAATGCTGCCAATGAGCAAAACTATTCTTCTCCAAAATAGAGCAACAGTGTTTTATATTTATTAGGCTTCGTCAGGGAATGCAATTTATAGCATGAGTAATAGCAGGGGCATTATCAAGGCTTGGCATCTTTGGCTTCATTTGCAGCCAGAACTCAGTGCAATCGATCTACTGTGCATACTTAGTGATACATTGGCGCTGCGACCTACAAAGATGTTAAAAACTTATGGAATTATAATTGATTTTTCATTTTATCTTATTTTGTGGCTGGTATGAGAAGATGTTACAAATCACATATTTGTACTGGTAATCATTCACATTTTTGGTCTTATGTGTTTGTGTCATGAGAAGATGATATAAAAAGCTACTGGGTTGCGGCTTGAATAATAAAAATTGCTGTAAGTGTGGCAGTGTTAGCCAAGAGGCTATTTTTCATCTCTAGTCCCTGGATAAATAATAAAAAAAGTCACTCTTAAGCACAGAATATAAAAGAAGAATATAAAGTTGTTCAACATGTTTAAATATTTAGGAAAATAATATATAATATTAATGTGAACAGAAAGAACATTCAGTATGCCCTACACTGACTAGGTATTGCATCAGTGCAATGGTACCTTGACTTAGGAGTGTCCCAAAAATTCAAGTTTTTCAAGTTTAGATTTTTATGGTATGCGCTGTGAGCCAAAATTTGAATCACACGTGAACTTCAAATGTGCCGCCGCTTGAGCGAAGTTTAAAAAAAAAAAAAAAAAAAAAAAAAAAAAAAAAAAAGGCAGGCGACAGTTGCCAATGTTCTTTCAGCCATTCATTGAACGGGACAGAAAGTCAAACGAAAGATCCAAAATGAAAACATGCTCTGGACCTCGTTCACCTGGCAATGCACTTCAAAGGCACATCATCCAAAAATACCGCAGCGTTTTTGCTTGATGACATTTTATAAAAAGATTTCATTTCTTTACATTCGCTTCGCGTTTTTATATTGACGTGTTACAATACAGAGGCCCAAATCTGAAAAGCGTCCGAATGAACCGCTTCCTTTGTTTCATCATTCTCATTTCTATTAAACGTCTGCAAGAGCAGAAAGAAGCAGACTGATTAATGAGGACGCTAAATCAGAGGAGCCCAGGCGATTTACTCAATCTGTCAACAGTTCTTTTTTGAGAAGAACTGCACTGAATCAAGATATAGTGATTAATAAGAGCTGTGGGTGACCAGTATTCTTATCTTTTGCTTCCAAGAAAACCTGCATCGTGTATGAGCATCATCTACTTACAGTGGAATAATGAAATGTTGTTGCTGCTGTAGCAGTTAGCGATAAGATGAAATCATAGGTGGGGATGTCAATCAGGAACTCTTTGAGGTCAAAATCCAATGTTATTATGAGATATAGCACCTCCCCCTCCGCTACATAATTTAGATTAGCACTCAATGTTTTTTTTTTGAGACTCTTGTATTTGGCCGTTAATGCAAAATCACTGGGTGATTTATGTGAATCATTGATCCCAACTGTGACACAGAAAGCTCAGTTTGATGGAGATGTCCCTCGGTGTCAGTCAATTATTGATGAGGATAAAAATTGATTCATTCATCAGCAACATACCATGTTGCTCTGCTAATGGCTGAATTGTTTGAAACGCTGTAGATAACTTCAACTCACCACAAGGAGGAATAACAACATTGTGGTGATGTCGTTTGCCTGAAAGATTTCAGCTCCCTTTTTTTCCCATATTGTTTATTGTTGCCGTCTTTACATTCCAGAAGCAAGAATTTAAATCATAGTCATTTCAAACTTTTTCCATTGTGGAAGTGAGAAAATGCAAGTAAGTTCCTGCCTCATGGTGCAGTCAGTGTATCCTGCAAAGAGTCGACTGGCTTTGCTCTGGATTATCTCTCCCTTCTTGGAATCCTGTTAAGTCTCCACCGTATCACTGAAGCTCTGTCTCAACAAGATTAAACTTGCTGGAATGCTCGCCAATTACAAAAGAAAAAGTCTTAGAAATCTTCTAGAAGTAAATAGATTTTGCTTTTGACAATTAACTGCCGTACATCCTTCTGTGCATCATTGACTGCGAGATCCGTCGGTACTTGACCCGGTTAGTGAAGATTACAATGACGGATGAAAAGCCACCTCCGTAAGTCCGTAATTTTTTTTTAAAGTTTCCCATCATTCATCAATTGTCAACAAAAATCCGTTAGTGGTAGACTGACGAACCTTTCGTCAGTACTAAAAACAATTAACATCGCCTAGTGTCTGCAAACTGCAACCACTCGTCACCGAAAATTCATTTGTGCATCACTACTCATGCCCACTTAAATCTCTGAAAATATCAAAAAGATCACCACAATATTGAGAAATGTATGGACATTAAACATTTTTTTTTATAGTGAGCTCCTAAGAGGAAATGGCCAATCACCGCCATGAAATCCAAAATATTGGGATGATAGCTTTTATATTTTCAGAAGTTGAAGTCGGCAGTTGTCCTGGCGTTGTGTTCTGATTTTTATAAGAATACTTTATTTATGATTTTCCACTCAAGGGAACATGTTGACTGTCAACAAATAAGCTGTTGAAAGTTTCCATCTTGAAATGTCCCTTAAGTTTAATATAGATATGAACAAGCCCTGTCCTTTGGGAAAGTGGTCATCATGGCTCTCATTCCTGTGTAGTTTGGCGAGATGGACGGCACAGTTGTTGTCTCTTTTGGTGGCATCTGTGCACCTCCGAACATGTCAATCACCTTTTTAATCTTATGCCCAATAACATTGACATGTCCTGTAGCTGTCACATAGTTGTCACATTTAGGTGCTTCCGAGCATTCTGTTCAGTTTCAACCACCTGAGTGCTAAATCCTGGAAATATAAATTATGAGACATTTTGAAAGAGTCAGTGAGCATGTTAAGAATTATATTGTGGTTGATTATGATGTACACACAGAGTTGTAAATAGTCAAAGAAGGATGCACGATCAGATGATATTTAGTTGCAGAGGTTCAACTGTTTTAGCTCTTAGCTCTGATAATGTTGATTGGTTGACGACAACAGCGCATACGCAAAACCCAAAAGAACCTTCCTGGCTCTTTGAGCTGCCCTCCTGGGACAACAAATGTTCCCGGCAGTCTCCTTTTCAACGACCATCACAGGGCCTGTAGCCAGGACAAATACACACATTTTTTTTTGTATTGCTGCTGGGTGATCTGCTCCATAAACATTTTTATGTCCTCATATCTGAACTGCTCGGCTTTTCGTCTTTTTGATTGTAAACACTCATATTGATTGATTTAAAAAGGTCAACGCTGATCATTTCTTTAAAATTGCTATTTTCTTGTCATAGTATTCCACACAATTAGGTTTCGTAAATGGATGAAACTTGAACCTCATAAATTGGTGTTTAACAGCCAAAATAATTGACGTACTGAGGAAGTGGTTGAAAAGAAAATATGAATGTATTTTTACATTAATTATTTATTTTGAAGCATTATTATCTTTAGTTTTTACATGTACCGGTATATAAAAACCAGGACTTCCAACTCAGCTTCAGCCAGACAATTAAGTTTAAAATGACTCCTATTCAAGCAAAATCTGAGTTCTTTTATTTGAAATGGTTTCTTTTGGCTCAAAATGTGTAAATTGTCTTATGTCAAAGATACTAATGATTCATTTGCATTTTATGTTTTTATATTGGATATGCCTTTATTGACAAAATAGAAGAATAATCTTAGAAGTGGCAAAAATGGAGTTTCATCCGCTCTTACGACTGTTTTGTATTATTTCCAGCCAAGTGGTAACAATTCACAAAATACAAAAAAAAAAAAAAAAAAAAAATCACTCCAACACAAGATTTGCCTATGAATAATTGTGGGCTTTACCGTACATAATTTCATAATGTATTCACTGAAAACTGGATTCAAAACAAAAGGTTTGAGTGTAAGCAGAGGGCAAGGCAATGTTTCATCGACTGTGTGATTTTGTACAGGAACGTAAAAGAAACCCTGCGGAATTAAATTCTCTCAAATCCATTTCCTCAAGCGTTCAACCTGCAAAAACATTGCTTATGCAAATGATTATGCTTGTATGTCTGCGCAAAATGACATTTCCCCCCCTCCAAATGGTCGTGGTGACTTGAATGTCTGGAAATATATTGTTGTCATATAAAACATCCAGTTCTCCATTAGTGTTCTCCCCTTGTTATTCATTGTAAATATTTAAACACAGGTTTAAGGACTTTGTTTTTACACCCTGCTCCTCCTGTTCTTTCAGCGCACTGCAAAAATATGGACATAAGTCTAAATAATCATACTACTCTACATGCTATAAAATACTGTATGACATGATGCTACATTGTACAATTGTGACTTTTGAGTAAACAAATAAGCAACAGTTAAGAACACACTGCAAGGGTTAGATAGTTGGTTTAGAGTCGACATAGTCGGCTTTATAGTGTCTCTACAGCTGCTTCAGGAATTTTGTTTATCTTTTCTATCTTTGGAAGAGGCAAGTTCCTATTCATAAATCACTTCCATTATGTTTTCTTGGGCTGTTAAGTGAATGTTTATAGGAGGAGTTGTGCAAAACCAGGGCTTGGCAACCACTCAATCGAAATGTTAGTGCAATGGCAGCCTGCCTATAAAAAAAAAAAAAAAAAAAAAAGTTTGATGAATTGGTGCTGGTTTATGCGCACATTATTACATTTTCATCCCCAAATTATTCGTGCCGTTTGTGAGGCCAAGATTTGGACAACTGTTATTTCCTGTTGCTCTGAGTTACAGTTTAGATGCAGTAGCAAGCTGAAAAGATCCGGACTGAAACAACAGTGAACATAGCCTCGAGCGTATATTGTTATTTTGTGTTTTTAAAGTCACTGGTGCCATATTACTGCTGTCATTCCCAGGCCAGTGACCATAGCTCAATAACATCGCCTCGGGTTCATTGTAAGCCAGGCTCCTTGGTTTCTTCCATAACTTCCTTGTGACTTGTTGCCTTGGAAACCCTGCTTGCTTCATCCCAGTTTGCCTTTTTAGCATTGAGTGTTTCAAACATTGTTAAAGTTTGGTCTAAATATATGGTGGGCTGTGTTAATCTTGCTGAACCTATAAACCTTTAGTTTATTACTGTCAAACTGTTTTCTCTGAGTGATTGTTTGGTCTCAAGGTTTAGTATTTCGGCAATTAAAATTGCTACTTCTCAAAGCCAGAAGGCCAAACAAATACCTACAACAGAAAAGGTGTTGTCTCACACACACACACACACACACACACACACACACACACACACACACACACACACACACACACACACACACACACACACAGGAAAAAAAAACCCAACAACAGCACTTCCCACATTAAATACTGTATCTCACCAAATGGTGGCATTCACTCTGTGTCTCATACAGATGGAAAAAATGTCACTTGCCATTATCTGCACTTCACTGAGCCATGGCCCCATGGCTTATTCCAACAAGTATTAGGAAACTGACCATATCTCATTACAGTGCGGTGTGATGACATTTGTTATTCTATGAGGGAAAAAAAAAAATCGTTATTCTGCGCATGAATAAAAATAAAATCTGCCAATGCCCTTGTTTGTCACCACTGACATGAATCTATTAAAATTAGCAGTGGCAATCTGACCCATGATTTTTTTTTTTTTTAAATACAGTCAAACCTCGGTTTTCGAACGTCTCTGTTCTCGAACAAATCGGTTTTCGACCAAAAATTTCGAGTTTTTTTATGCCTCGGATTACGACCGAAAATCGGTTCTCGACCAAACTTGATTCCTCTCGCCTTCCTTACACGAGGAAGTGACGCTTCCTCGGGTAGACGAGGAAGTGACGCTTCCTCGGATAGACGAGGAAGTGACGCTTCCTTGTGTAGCCTTCCATTGTGAGCAGACGTGTTCAATAAAGATTTTTTTTTTTTAAAAAGAGCGTGGTTTCGGTTTTCGAACAAATCGGTTTTCGAACAGCCTTCTGGAACGGATTATGGTCGAAAACCGAGGTATGACTGTATCCGGTACACCACGTTCCGGCCATAATGAAGTCGCATTCAGAGATTTACAGAACAATACAATCAGTGACAGCAGCTCTGCATATGATTAAACATGATTTGAGCAAATTTGTTATTTCAGAAGTGTGGATCAAACGGGAAGCCCTTTGCATGATTCAGTACCCAAGAAGTAGCTCTCAGTTTCGAAAATGTTGGTGATCCCTGGCCTATTGTGACTCATAGTCAAAATCAATAAGCATTGATTTTCAAACTGTCGTTTGACTCTCACCTGCTTTATAATTAATTGCGCCCAGAGGAAAAAATTGATTTGCTCAGTGGCAAATACCTCAAGATATCCGAACAAACCTGGTCCTGCAACTTGTATTATCCCCCAATTTACTCATTAAAATAGGCATAAAGTGAGCATATACTCGCTCATTCAACAAAACAAGTACTTGAGAGGAGATTCTGTCAGTGCTATTCCAATTAAGGTAGCTTGATCAACAGGCTCCTCCGCAATGCAAGATCAGAAGTAATGTATGCATTGAACTGCTTGGCATTTCAAATTACAGAACAAAACCACTGGGACAACAGATCACATGCAGCCGAGTCCTAATGAGAACCCCAAAGAAAATGGCTTGTGACCGACCTTAATCCTCTGGTGAACATTTTCATCACACGAATATGCATACCCACCAATCGTAGTGATGCAGAAGATGTTATTTCGCATCTTCATATTCAAAATGAATCAGTAATCTATTTTTTTTTTTTGAAAGTTTCAATCATGGTAGTCTTCTCGAGTTTTCCCACGTTGGGGCTCGCTGTTTCATTCAAATTCAGATATAGCAGTAACTGTCAAAATTGCAGGGAACCTCTGAGGACAGTCACAACTCTTTCTAATCTCGAAGGATGGTAGAGGTTTTGGTTGAAAACACGGAATCATTAATAATCCATTGCAGAGCCAAATTGTTATCAACCTCAAAACCTTTCTTAACTCTATAAGCTATTTTTTGTCTTAACATTCTCCAACATTCTTGTTAGGTGAGGCATATGATAATACTGAAGTGTCTTCCTTTCTGTTGTTCTCACAGAATCATTTGTAGATTCTTGGCCTTTTTTTGGATTGAGAAAAAAATTTCCCCCATATTTGAGAAATAGCAGGGCACAGGCCGTTTATCGTTTTATGCTTGCTGAACCAAAGTATTATTTTATACGCTGCCATCCATGCCACATGACATCAGACATGACAGCACTCAAGATAAACGTTAGAAAGGCCACAAGAAACCCATGAACAAGCCTAACGCACAGTTAATCCGATTTTGCTCACTGAATTGAGGTCTCGTGGGATTATCTGTTAAAACGGGTTGCCGGTCTTTTGTTATAATGGATCAAAAAAGACGCAAAAAGCAAAACACGGAGTTAATCCTCTATTGCTCGCCGAATTTATGTCTTTATAGCCTTCAAAACTTATAAAGATATTGTCTTCCTGAATAGCGTGGAGATGTTTGCTTGGGATGCAAATAACACGTCACGTTATTGTAATAGCTGCAGGGTGAGTGACGGATATTGTCAAGATTTTAATGAGATTACTACTCTTAACGATACGGCACATTGATCCAGTGCTTTTATGGTATTCTTATTGGTACTTTTGTCACTTAGAAAAACACCTTTTCAAAATTTTCGCTGCCATGAGGACCAAGATTAGTGACTTCGAGGAGCAGCTCCGCGCCATGAAAGGACAGTATTTAACTGTGCAAGCTAGCCAGCTGCAACTCGTAGCTGGCACGGACTCAGAGCAACTTGGCTTAGTTTCTAGCATTCTCCTGGTAATTCCAGAGCAGCCGGAAAAACAGGGAGAATGCTCAACCGTTTTTTTTAACCAGCTCCGATTTATTCAAACTGCTTCCAGCTCTGAGGTCAGATGTGCTTGAAGCCATTTTAACACAGAGTCAGATATGATGTCATCAACAAGTTTTGCCATGTTTGGTCAGCAGATTCCACATCTAATACGACGGGCCAAATTTATAATATCTATCGTACATACCAGATACCGCATACTGCATCTTCAAACACAACCTGACATCCTGTGTGGCCTGTCGGCCTAATGTGTAGTATGAGTCAGTTGGTGCTGGTACGGTTTAGTACCCATGGTTCCATGTTAGGGTGGCCCAGTGGTTAGCGCGTCGACCTCACAGTGCAGAGGTACTGGGTTCGATTCCAGCCCTGTGTGGAGTTTGCATGTTCTCCCCGTGCCTGCGTGAGTTTTCTCCGGGTACTCAGGTTTCCTCCCACATTCCAAAACCATGCATGGCAGGCTGATTGAACACTCTAAATTGTCCCGAGGTGTGAGTGTGAGCGCGGATGGTTGTTCATCTCTGTGTGCCCTGCGATTAGCTGGCAACTGGTTCAGGGTGTCCCCCGCCTACTACCCGAAGAAGGCTGGGATATTTTTATGCCTCGGATTACGACCGAAAATCGGTTCTCGACCAAACTTGATTCCTCTCGCCTTCCTTACACGAGGAAGTGACGCTTCCTCGGGTAGACGAGGAAGTGACGCTTCCTCGGATAGACGAGGAAGTGACGCTTCCTTGTGTAGCCTTCCATTGTGAGCAGACGTGTTCAATAAAGATTTTTTTTTTTTAAAAAGAGCGTGGTTTCGGTTTTCGAACAAATCGGTTTTCGAACAGCCTTCTGGAACGGATTATGGTCGAAAACCGAGGTATGACTGTATCCGGTACACCACGTTCCGGCCATAATGAAGTCGCATTCAGAGATTTACAGAACAATACAATCAGTGACAGCAGCTCTGCATATGATTAAACATGATTTGAGCAAATTTGTTATTTCAGAAGTGTGGATCAAACGGGAAGCCCTTTGCATGATTCAGTACCCAAGAAGTAGCTCTCAGTTTCGAAAATGTTGGTGATCCCTGGCCTATTGTGACTCATAGTCAAAATCAATAAGCATTGATTTTCAAACTGTCGTTTGACTCTCACCTGCTTTATAATTAATTGCGCCCAGAGGAAAAAATTGATTTGCTCAGTGGCAAATACCTCAAGATATCCGAACAAACCTGGTCCTGCAACTTGTATTATCCCCCAATTTACTCATTAAAATAGGCATAAAGTGAGCATATACTCGCTCATTCAACAAAACAAGTACTTGAGAGGAGATTCTGTCAGTGCTATTCCAATTAAGGTAGCTTGATCAACAGGCTCCTCCGCAATGCAAGATCAGAAGTAATGTATGCATTGAACTGCTTGGCATTTCAAATTACAGAACAAAACCACTGGGACAACAGATCACATGCAGCCGAGTCCTAATGAGAACCCCAAAGAAAATGGCTTGTGACCGACCTTAATCCTCTGGTGAACATTTTCATCACACGAATATGCATACCCACCAATCGTAGTGATGCAGAAGATGTTATTTCGCATCTTCATATTCAAAATGAATCAGTAATCTATTTTTTTTTTTTGAAAGTTTCAATCATGGTAGTCTTCTCGAGTTTTCCCACGTTGGGGCTCGCTGTTTCATTCAAATTCAGATATAGCAGTAACTGTCAAAATTGCAGGGAACCTCTGAGGACAGTCACAACTCTTTCTAATCTCGAAGGATGGTAGAGGTTTTGGTTGAAAACACGGAATCATTAATAATCCATTGCAGAGCCAAATTGTTATCAACCTCAAAACCTTTCTTAACTCTATAAGCTATTTTTTGTCTTAACATTCTCCAACATTCTTGTTAGGTGAGGCATATGATAATACTGAAGTGTCTTCCTTTCTGTTGTTCTCACAGAATCATTTGTAGATTCTTGGCCTTTTTTTGGATTGAGAAAAAAATTTCCCCCATATTTGAGAAATAGCAGGGCACAGGCCGTTTATCGTTTTATGCTTGCTGAACCAAAGTATTATTTTATACGCTGCCATCCATGCCACATGACATCAGACATGACAGCACTCAAGATAAACGTTAGAAAGGCCACAAGAAACCCATGAACAAGCCTAACGCACAGTTAATCCGATTTTGCTCACTGAATTGAGGTCTCGTGGGATTATCTGTTAAAACGGGTTGCCGGTCTTTTGTTATAATGGATCAAAAAAGACGCAAAAAGCAAAACACGGAGTTAATCCTCTATTGCTCGCCGAATTTATGTCTTTATAGCCTTCAAAACTTATAAAGATATTGTCTTCCTGAATAGCGTGGAGATGTTTGCTTGGGATGCAAATAACACGTCACGTTATTGTAATAGCTGCAGGGTGAGTGACGGATATTGTCAAGATTTTAATGAGATTACTACTCTTAACGATACGGCACATTGATCCAGTGCTTTTATGGTATTCTTATTGGTACTTTTGTCACTTAGAAAAACACCTTTTCAAAATTTTCGCTGCCATGAGGACCAAGATTAGTGACTTCGAGGAGCAGCTCCGCGCCATGAAAGGACAGTATTTAACTGTGCAAGCTAGCCAGCTGCAACTCGTAGCTGGCACGGACTCAGAGCAACTTGGCTTAGTTTCTAGCATTCTCCTGGTAATTCCAGAGCAGCCGGAAAAACAGGGAGAATGCTCAACCGTTTTTTTTAACCAGCTCCGATTTATTCAAACTGCTTCCAGCTCTGAGGTCAGATGTGCTTGAAGCCATTTTAACACAGAGTCAGATATGATGTCATCAACAAGTTTTGCCATGTTTGGTCAGCAGATTCCACATCTAATACGACGGGCCAAATTTATAATATCTATCGTACATACCAGATACCGCATACTGCATCTTCAAACACAACCTGACATCCTGTGTGGCCTGTCGGCCTAATGTGTAGTATGAGTCAGTTGGTGCTGGTACGGTTTAGTACCCATGGTTCCATGTTAGGGTGGCCCAGTGGTTAGCGCGTCGACCTCACAGTGCAGAGGTACTGGGTTCGATTCCAGCCCTGTGTGGAGTTTGCATGTTCTCCCCGTGCCTGCGTGAGTTTTCTCCGGGTACTCAGGTTTCCTCCCACATTCCAAAACCATGCATGGCAGGCTGATTGAACACTCTAAATTGTCCCGAGGTGTGAGTGTGAGCGCGGATGGTTGTTCATCTCTGTGTGCCCTGCGATTAGCTGGCAACTGGTTCAGGGTGTCCCCCGCCTACTACCCGAAGAAGGCTGGGATAGGCTCCAGCACCCCCCGCGACCCTTGTGAGGATAAGCGGATTGGAAAATGGATGGATGGTTGTTTCCATGTTATTGATTGACCGTGCTGACCAATAGCTCTGAGGAGGCACCAGAGGGTAGTCATGGTTAACTTGTGGTGGTGCAATATGTCTGCGTGAAGGTCATATTGATTTCCCATCATTAAGGGCAACCTTCACTTTCTTTAGTGACCACTGACCTTTTCATCGAGGTAACATTGTCAACAACAGCACACTTTTTTTTCCCCTTCAAAACTGCTGATGGTTGCTATTAGCTGACTTGTGAAGCTGTCCAAGTTACTGAGTGGTACTTGTGAACATTTTCTTGAAAGCGCCACAGCCAAAGAATTACACCTCCAAATGGCAACTATTTACAAATGCCGGTGTGAAGATGAGGAAAAATCTGTCTGTAACTTGCAGTCAGGGGCTGTTGATGCCATGCCAACTTCTTGTGTCAAACGTTCGTATTTATCTTTTTGCAAGGTCATAGTGCATTCCAATTTTATTTTGGAAAATGAAAACAAGTAAATCCACCTTTGTGAAGTAGAAATATAAATAAAACAAGTGCTGCGTGGGACACGTTTTTCACCCACACAGCTCTACTGTGAAAGCATATCTTATGTACAGTGTGTGCGGCATGCTGTGAAACATACGGGTGCATCTTGTAATATGCCTAAAAATTTTGTGAAATGTACAGTGCATATTTTTTGCAGACTGATAGCTGTGCAGTACTTTGACGAGACAGTGCTTCGTCTTGCTTTCCAAAAAAGATTGTAGTGGGAAGAGAGGAAGGACAGGTGAGACCCTTCAAGTGCTCTCATGAAACAAGAGACTTTTTTCCAAGACTTTGCTCTGCACAAAGTTGCCCAAGTGCGGACCTAAAAATCATTTTCGCTGAAAAGGCATTGCAACACAAATTCAACAAAAAACACTAATGCAGTCTACTCAGTCTTAGTCATTGATAAGTGAAGCTAATAGAAACCATCAATCTGATGACTTTATGCTTTGTAGAAAGTGCCGACCTTGCAGACATGAACTGAGAGCTTAGCCGCTAAATAAAGACAGACAGAAGCAACTTTGTGCTAACATGCCGAACATATGAAAATGCCGAAAGCCTGTTCCTAATAAGTTGCTTTTTTTTCTTTTTTAACATATACTTTTACTAGTAGAACAATATTTTTGTTGTATATTATTTTTAGGTGTGTTTTTGTTTCATTAAAAAAAAAAAAACTAGCTTGCTGCACAGTAGAGTCATGGTTAGCATGTCTCACACCATCACAGTCGAGATATTTTGGGTTTGAATCTTAGCTCAGACCATCTTGTGTGGTGTTTTACTGTGATAGGCATTTGGCTAAATACCTTGATTGACTGTAGGACAAATTAGGAACTAATTAATCAATTAATCAATTAAAAAAAGAATTAAATATCTATATTTGGAGGTGCAAATCTGTCTCAGAATTTCGGAATTCCTGCTTTCATGCCTCTGTCGTAAAATAATTAAATATAAAGACAGTCATTTCTATCATTTTGATAAACTACAATTACAACTTGCAAGTGTTTCCATTTAAGAGTGAATTTTGAACATTTCCGAAGGCTGTTGGTTTTTGTACGCAAACAAACACTTGTCATCCATCTTCTCTAGTTCTTGTTGTTATTTGCGTTGCGGATGAGCTGGAACTGATCCAAGATGACTTTGGACAAAACGCAGATTACATCCTGTACTGGGCCCACACCAATAACAGGACATATGTAAAAAAAAAAAAAAAAAAAAAAAAAAAACACATTCACACCCAAGGATAAGATTGAGTCTTCAGTTAACCAACCATGCATGTTTTTCATGTGGGAGGAAACCGGAATACACAGAGAAGACCATGAAAGCACAGGAATTACCCACAAACTCCACACATGAAGGTTCATTTGCTAACAGCTTGTCTGCCAAAACTGCACAGGCAATTCCAGCAAACTTGTTGGGGAAGTGATAGATGAAACAAGGAAGAACACATTCAGTTGTTGTGAAGATCTAGATAAAGGTGTTAATACAAAAATTTCATTTCACTCTTCATGAATAGGCTCGTTCACATTGCAGAACTGATTCAAGCAGTTCTCTGCTAACCACGGGTGTTTGCGTGATCTGCTTGTTCACCCACAAAAAAAATACCTGGTCTGAGTGTTTCTCCAATAGTCTTTCTAAGTACCTCCAAAGACTTAGCAGAAGACTCACTGGATGTCCTCATCCCCGAAATGCGGAGAAGAGCAAGCACCTCTTCGTCCGTCCACTTATCGCATTTTTCCCCCATCGTTCTTACAATAGATTAGGTGAGTGAGGAAAGAAAGAAGCACACACTAACAGAATAATGGCAAATTGTTTAATGGCCTCTGCCGATGTGAAAACAACATACCATCCAGTTGATCCATCCAATCGGCATTTGTCAGCACAGCCCTCCCCCTCAAGTGCTCCAGGTAGGTCCACAGAGACTCTTGAGTCTTGGAGGCACTTAAAAAGATCCTCGGGCGAACCTCCTAGACCAGGTAGTATTTTTTTGTGTGTGAACAAGGAGGTTACTCAAATTCCCGGGGTTAATCAAGAGGCTGAAAGGGCCAATTTGGACTCACTATGTGAATTCCACTGTGGGGGATCTGTCCATCTGGATAAGCAAACACAAGTAACTTTTGTTAACAGTTAAACCTTGGCAGAAGGCTATTCTGTTGTTTATTTATTTACTTTAAAAGCAGAAGAAATTTCCAAATGACGTAGCGGTGCTCTGCTGATTTTTTATTTTTTTTTTTTATTTATAGCATAACACTAACACATGTAGTGTTATGGCTTGGCCTTGGTGGAGGTTACTGCTCTACTGGCTGGTTCTGCTTTAGTGTGCTTTGCTGTTTTTTTGTTGGTTTTTTTTTTTGCACTGATCTGACACTTGCGCTGCTTCAGAGTTGTCTTGATGTGTGTCCAACCGCGCGGCGACAACAGACCGACTTCAGTGACCTCATCACATTTTGACCATTCTACCAACCCTCGGAGTGTATGTGGGCGCATATGTGTGCCAAGCGGATAGTTGTATCCATTTGTCCATCTATTTGAGTGCTGTCTGGATGCTATAAAGTTTCTGGCCAAGCATGGCACCGCACTGTGTGATAAGGGCAGTGACAGAACCAGGCCATCTGGAGGCCGGTTGAGACCAGATTTAATTCATTCCTTGAATAACTGTCACTCTTCTGTCAACATAGACAATGATACAATCTGTTTTAACCATTGATTATTATTATTATTTTTTTGCAGTGTGCTGTTTTGTGGTCCACATGAGGTGCCATGAATTTGTCACATTCTCCTGCCCAGGAGCTGATAAGGGGCCAGACACAGATGTAAGTAACTCACTTTGATCTGTCTTAAATGGTTCTGGAAAAAAACATTAGGTACTGATGATATGATGAATACATTTCAAATTCAGTTTAGCCAGGCTGAATTTTGATGTAAAGTAAGTAAGAGATTGGATACATTTTTGCTGGAAATGAGAAACAAACATGGCGAAAAATTTGGAGAATTTGGTATTTAAGACATTAATAAAAATGTGATTTTTCTGGGTTTTTTTTTTTTCAATTTTGAAAGCGATTAATATCTCTGACATTGTTGTGAAAACTCAATCTTTTTCACCCTTCTTAAGCTCGCATCTCACTGAGCGGTTCGTTCAAGGTTGCAAAGATTTGCAAAGCCGTTCGCCAGATATTCGCCAGACATTCGCAAAGAGTTTAAATATTACAAACGTTTTTTGTTGCCACCATCAAATTTTGAACATCTTCATTTTGTGATGATTTGTGAAAATTTCTTTGAAATCCGTTCAAAATTTCTTTGTGACAAGATGATGTAGAACTATTTGCGAATGTCTACGAACGTCATTGCAACCTTGGACGAACCCTGATGAAAAAACATTCGCTATGTGCGCAAACTTTGCTGCTGCGTGTGATATAGGCTTCAAGCATCCCGGCATAATCAAGCACACAAAATATAAAAAATACTTAAGTATTATTTAGTCACTCTGTCCCAACGATGTACCATGACAGGCAGAACAATTCAATTCTCTTCCACTATGTGGCAGAAGATACAATTCATTTTACATAATTTCTATTTCTATTTGGTGGTGTGCAGATTTTTCTCATGAATTCTAATGACCCTCTATGTTTAAAAAAGAAACTGATAATTGTAGACATGGAGCTTGTTGTCAAAATTAAGAATAGCATTTATAAATTGGGGTAAAACCTACTGAACAAATACAAATCCACTTCCACAATATAGTTTGTTCATCTGGCCATTTCAATTACATGGATGCATTTTAGCTGCAGTCAAGCAGGTGTGGGATTGACTCGAAGCAGCAGCAGCAGGTGGATAATTCAATTCATTGAATACCAATGTTCCAGTGGGGTCCCTGGGTACTTCCATTAGAAAATGAGATTGAAATATTCTACTCGGTGGGTGCATCACTGCCTCCAAATCTCCAGGAAGAGATTATTCTTGGCCGATAATGCAGGTTGTGATTTCAAAACCTCTTGAGCTTGCTCCCAGAACAGTGATGGAGTCCAAGGTTTAACTCTAAATAATAACTCTAATCCAGCAGGCGTTAGGGGAAAAATGATTGGCAGATTAGGCTGCCATAAACGGGGATGAGACTTGGAGACAACATTTGAAGCAAATGCTGACAAAAGGTTGGAATATTTTTTTTTTCTCATCAAAATTCTTTTGAGAAACCAAATAATATCTGATTCAATGAGTTCCATCTTTATGGGCTTGTAGTTGCAGGTCTGTGCAATCAACCACTGCTTGCCAAGTGTGAAACTGCAAGCGTGCTTGGTGGCCATGATGTGTATACGGGTATTGCCGTATAACCTTTCAGCATTACAGCAGCCCAAATTGGCCTCAGTAACCAGAGACAAGACTGAGTTGTGCCGTTCAAGATCTTTGACAGGGACTGAAATAGAGTTACAAAGATGACATCGAACCCCTCGTAGCCAAAAATAGTTTGAGCTGGGCCAGTTCATGATTCAAACCTTTGGAAAGGTTCAAAGAGGTTCATTCATTTTGGTCCGAATAAAATGATGAGTCTTCTTAGAGTCAATATAAAGAGGTTTTGTGTCTAACTAGTTTGGATTTTTTTTTTTTGTATCGCTCATCAGTGTTTTTGCTCTCCTATACCCAATTATTCAGAATGGCTTTAGCAAAAGAAAATATGCCTTCTGGGGTAGCCAGGTCAATCCTGATCTGACTCTGATTGAGGTGCTGTGACATGACCTCAAGAGAGAGACAAAATATTGCTAAAGTGAAACATATTTGGAAAGAGGAATGAGTCAAAATTTTTGTCCAGGAGTTGAGATGAGCAGATACAGATAATGTTTGGTTTACTGCTGCCAAAGGCATGACCAATTAAAAATGTTGACATCCTTTTTCCACCATGGATTGTACCATTTACAATTTGTCATGTGGTGTTCATTACAAGAAAAGTGTATTTGTGTATTGTTGTGACTCAGAGGAAGATCAGATTACATTTTTATGACCAATTGATGCAGACATCGCTGTATTTCCAAACCAATCAATTTTTTTTCTGGCAAGTGTATATTGCTGATTTTCGTATTCATGTCTTAAGAAGCCCAGAGGGGCATTTCAATATTCTGGTCTGGGGAATCGAACCGAGGACCCGTAGGCCACACAGGCTTCATTAGTAGTCACCACACCTGCCCCACAGCGAAACTTCCTGTTTCAAGTACTTTTCCAGAGCAGTCTTACTTTTTTTCCACTGCGCTAAAAAGGCACATAACGTACTTATCCAGTCTAATCTAACTGCAGTGTCCATCAGAGGGAGTGGATCTGCAGGAGAAATATTTCAGGCTAGCCTCTGTGTTAGAGCAAGAGAGTGTTAAACGAGTCTCACACATGACTTCACACTGTCTTCTTGCTTCACTTCATAACTGTTCAATGGCCATGTACCCAATCTTGGTCTTCCAAAGAAGCATGTACACGGTATCACTTGCTCGAAAGGTATACTCTATTATCTTTTTAATATCCATTTATGTGCGCTTAGTAGTGTTGTTGCCAGGGGCAACCACACATACCGGTGTTACATGGCATACTGCCTCCCAGGCAAGCAGTCCGAAAAGAAACTCCCATGGCAAGTAAATTTTCTCAAGTTCTGCGGTTTCTAGGCTACCTGCATTGAATGACTAACATTTATGTTTTATTACTCTCATGCTGGAAAAGAATGAGCTTTCGTTGAGAGGCAACCACAAGATCTTTTGGGTCACTACTCAGCTTTCACTGGTAGATGCGATCAGACTCAGCAAGATGACCATGAGTGCCTTTAAAGCTGCAGGGTGCTTTTAAGGATACTGTGAGCCACACATTGCATCATCTGAATATTCATGAACATTTATGCACATACTAGTCTCCTTCAATTTACTCAATACTGTTGTTTATTTTGAATTGGATTGGTTAATTCTTGTCAGGCTCTCATTTACATCACAAAGCTTGGTAGGTGGAACGGCAATGGCTGTGTCACCTACAAAACAGCCTTTCGACAACATGGCTCAGTGCAACTCTTCCATCCATCAATTTTCGATACCGTTTCTACTCATTATAGTTGTAGGCGAGCTTCTGGCCATCCATGCTGACTTTTGGTGCGAGGCGCCGTTCTCATTGGACAAGATTGCACCAAAGCCTTGCCTAAATAGGAATTCCTCTCAAGGAGGGGGAAGGGATGGTTTATGTCACTTGTGTGATATTTGCTCAGCTTTCTTGGAACGCCAACAGACTTAGGCATTAAAAATAGAACATCCTAGAACCTGGTAGTAGGAGTTATGGCGAGCTGAGTCGGTAGAATGCCCTGAAAAGGGCCAATTGTGATTGAACCCCTGTTTGAATCGATCTGTGGCGAAGAAAACTGAACCGTATTGCTTAGTGGAAACAAGGCTTTATCAGTTCATCTATCTCTTTCTGACTGAGAGTCAAGTGTCATTGCAAGATCACAGGGGGCTGATGCTTGTATTCGCTAAAGCCACTTATTTAACAAAATGCTGCTCTTGTTGACTGGCAGGTGTAACGCAAGCAGCAACAGCAACAGCACCGGCTGCATGAGTGACTTCAGTGTTTTACAGGATAGAAGCATCAATAATGCAGAAGCTGCCTCTTTCACCACAAAGCTCAGCAGATGAAACTGAGAGCTTTGCTGTGCTTGGGTTTGCGCTGGTGCGTTGCTTGCCGCATCAATGATCTCCACTTAACAAGCAGTCTACTGTGTGTGACCTGAGGAAATCCACACTGATATGGCCTTTGCCTTCTCTCTCTCTCTCTCTCTCTCTCTTATATATATATATATATATGTATCAGGAGGAGACAAGGAGACAGTTTTGACAGAAGCGTGTTGGCCTGAAAAACAATCATCAAAAAAAAAAAACTCAGAGCACACACAGCATCATTACAAGCAGCCTGGTTGCAACTATAAAACCAGATTAGACGTGGGGCTAAATGACATCATGTGCGCCACAGGGATGGTTGCTTGTCACAGGCAAGAGACGCTGTCATCAGTTATGCGCTTCCTTCAAGCAAGGGGAGGGTTTTGGCTATCTTTTTAAAACAGACAAATGACACCCCACAATGATGTTTTTTCATTTCACAAGGCACCTGGCAGTGCAAAACAGAAGGGACACAGAGTTGCAACTATGACATGACCTGTGATGCAATGAATCGAAAAGCACCGACTTGTACAACAAACAGATGAGGTTTGCTTGTCAACTGTGGTGCAACTGATCATCTTCGGTGTGGATCACGTGCCACGGTTTGGCACGCACGTGGTCCATGGATTGGTTGGTGAAAAAGAAAATTGTGCATGCCGACGTGCAGGTGGCATGTTAAATCCACATTGACTGTCGTCAAAACTATTGGTAGTCACGTCTAGCCGAGGAAAAGAGGAACTTGAAAACTCACTTGGATCATGTAAATCACATGTATGAGAACATTTTGGTAACCCTGTAAAATACAGTGATGACAGTGATGGCACTCTGAAGATTTGCTTTGAAAAAGGAAACGTAAGGGACTGTTCATTGCTGTCTGCATTTTTAATTATCTTTATAAGGTTCCTTCCAGTTTTCTGAGTTTAACATACTTTATCTAAATGGCTTATATGATAATCTTTACTAATGTAGATGACCTTAGACGTTCCACTAACATTCTATGGTAAAATAAAGCCTGTAGCTGCTCTACGTGTGATGTCTTTTTTTTTTTTTTTACATTCTGTCTCCGAATCAGATGCATTGATTTGGATTGTCTCGTGGCTCCCCACTGTTCTCATTGGACTTTTTCTCACAGTCCAAATGATCCATCCACCCTCTATACCAGTTGTCCTCTTTAGCGTTCCAGTTGATTTGCTGTGGGGGGCACCCCGGTCAGCAGTCACTTGCGCGGAACATGTAGACAAGCAACTTTTCACCCTCAAATTTCCACCTATGGACAATTCAGAGTCTTCAATGAACCTAACATACATGTTTTTGAAATGTGAGAGAAAGCCGAGGCACCCACGCAAGCAGGAACACAGAATAACAAATTCACCATCCTACCATGTTAGATTCAATAATAACTATTTAGTAAGTGCCTTTCTGTTTGCATGTGTTGACTGACCGACTTGTGATCAGTCCACAGTGACATCGCCCCTCCTGAAGTCAACCGCCACACTCTAGCTGCTTCGTCACCGTGACTGAACCGAATGAGCGCTATTGTAATGAATAAACTAACAAGTTGGGCCAAACTGTTCTTAAAATGTCACATATCATTTCGTGCATTGCTTGCAGATAAATGTTAACAGTTAGCACACAGGAAGGAAAACCCCCCCGTGAGCTGCAGTGGCAACCTGCCCACCCTCTCAGCACTCATCAGCTTAGTGAAAGGCCAAGAGGAATGAGGGTGGTGATTTATGGGCTAAAAATAGTAGCCCTGTCTAGCCTAACACCTCCAGTCGAGATAGATGATAACTCCAGTTTGTTCTCTACTGACTAACCTTTTAAACTTTAGTTCCGCTTGTCTTAGTTGCTGAAAAGGGAGCATTAGTAGCCAGCCAATCCGTGTATTCTTCTAAGGTGTAGGATAAATGCTCTTGGTTTTTTTTTTTTCTTTAAATGCGTCTGTGAGTGAAAGGAGACTTGAGATAAATGTGATTAATGTAACGTGAAGTGTAATTGAAATGTGAAGCTCTGCAGTGTAATAATATTGACAGAGGCATGTGGCAAAGTGACACTTTCAATTATTGTCGCAATGTTATCAAGTGCCGCATGAATTACCGTCGACAATAACTGTTTCAATTGGTAGCAGAAATGGCCCTATTATTTAATGATCTCTGAAATATATTTTGAGAATTGGAAAATTACTTACTGATTTACTGTATGTAGAAAATCTGGACGACTATCGACAAAAGTACCTTAAAGAGTGCATTACAGTTACTTGGTTTGACTAAACGGTTAGCGTTTTACTGAGTTGTTGACCAATCTGATTAGCGTAGATAGCAACCTTAGCTGGAGTTAATCACTCAACCATATTTCAAACCCATGGGCATCAAAACTACAATCTGAACTTTTCCATTTATTTTATGAATATTTGTCCTCATTCGGGTTGTGGTTAAATCCTATCCCAGTTGACTTTTCCAAGAAAGGGGGTTCATCCTGGACTAGTTGCATGCCAATCACAGCGGCACATACACAACAGACAACTATTCACAGTCTCAATTACACTGATGGATAATTGAGAGTGTTAAATTAACATACGGGATATCGGAGGAAACCCCAGCATGCAAACACCACACAGAGATTCGTACCTCAAACCTCTCAACCTTCAGGCAGATGTGCTAACCTGCAGCCAGGTCACCTCTCATGATGCATTAGCAGTAGAATTCCAATGTCTGCTAATGTTATTGTTCAGAGTTATACTAACGTCGTTGCACACCATCACCGGACCAAATGCAAGTTTATGACTGAGTTTGGTAACACAAGAATGGTTTCAAGTAAATTGCACTTGATAATCCAAGGGGAGCCATGTTGCATTGACAATCATGTTAAAAGCTTGGTGCAAGGAAGAACCTCCAATCAGCTCCCCGACAAATGTCACCTCGTGAGAGATCATGGTTAAAAAGAGGGAAAAAATCGTTAAAGGGGAAAAGGGAGAATCAGATGGGAATCTGAGGATCGTATCAAAAGATATCAGGCAATAATGAGAGACGTGTAGTGACAATGAGTGTGTTTCATGTTACTCACAAACAGGCTGCAAAATGTCACACTAGGTGGGACTCTTTTGACTCTGTGGGATGCAGGCAGGTTGTATTGGCTACTTCTCCTCTTTGATGATCATCCAGTTCATTCTATGACTCACAGTGCATTGCACTTCATTAAACGAGCTACTTTTTGCAGTGGATAAGAGATTTACTACCCTAATTGAAAAAAAAAGCCTTTAGTAGCATTCATGTTCAAGTTATTTTACAGTCTTATGCAAAATGTTTTTAATGAGTTTTCAACCCGTTTGACACGGTGTAACAGTTTCTAAAAAGAGAGACGGATGCATCACCGCTGATATTCCTGGAAACCTTCACATATTCAGACTGAAGTGTCCACTCCAAAAAATCAGTATACCGTTTTATTTATTCAACCCTTAAAGGGCTGAGTTCTCGATCTAAAATTGATGATGGCTAGATGCACTGAAAGACCAAATCATTAGTACTTATATTTTCAATCACAAGTGTCCTTCTGATGGCTTCGATTGCGCTAATGAACTCCAAAAGAAAGCTACTTCAAACAAAAAATGTTTACATTATTTCTTAGCAACTTTTTTTTTTTTAATCCGCTTTTGATGAGAAGGCCCTTGCTCAGCATCAGCTCTTCATTAACAAGGCTGCCTGATGTCCTGCTCGCTAATGAAGCTGGCTTGGCGTGTGGGGCTAATTATCTTACATCAGTGGGCAGACCCCTGTGCCTCCAATTTATCGCCACCTTCTGCAAACTTGAGAATACTGCTTTCCATGATCTTTGGCTTTACATACACATTTAGATGAGATGAACACAATGCCCAAAATGTAATATAGCAAGGATTAGTTCATCCAAATGTATTATTGCCACTCCAGTAAAATTTACCATTTGACCATTGTCTGTAGTTCAGATTGTGCCAAATATGCGACCTTGTGGTCGCATATTTGGCACTAATAATTATTATTAATAATTTACAGCATTAATTTCATTAATATCTACACCATCAGCAGTTAATGAGGATGTATCATTTTGACAACTCTCCTTTTAGACACACAAAAAAAAACCCAAAAATTTATGTGCCACATTCTCATTGCATTTTTATGATATTGAATTATACACGATTAAATTTTAAATATTGTACATTGCAGTGAAAGAATGTTGCACAGCAGTGTTTCTCATCCCTTTCAAGAATAAGACTGTTTTTGTTTTTATTATCTAACAGTAATTGCAATTACAAATACATGATCTGCTGACTGTCACATGCCGGTCACATCTAATGAGAACTGTTTAAACATGGCCCAGATGAATGCTTCATTCCATTGTGATGAACAACAAACTCCAAAACCATATGGGCACATTTCATCCACGTTGCCTCAATGGCCGTCATCGTCACGATTATTAAAGGTCAACCATCTTCTAGGCTGCCTTGTACCAGCCCCCTTGTGCCAGCTTTGCCTTAATTTCCTAACGTCCTCCTTATGTTGAGCCAAGTGATTATAAGTTGCTCCTTTCTCCCGCCACCGCTGCTGTGGGAGGCCAGTGCCGCCCAGTCACTCCTGAATTTCCGGCGAGGCTGTCATTGGAGAGAGAAACTGGAGGGGCCGAGACGCTCGTGTGATAGCCGGCAGAGATGTGTTGGTCGACAACGCTGTGTGCGCACTGATTTGTTGTCACTTATCTTCATTTCGGCTACAGGTTTCATTTTGTGTGCATTACACCCACTAGTCAATCTTTAAATAGACACTCGCAAATTCTTCTGACTTTTTCACAGCTGCCACGTTGCCTCATTAATTTATTTGAGCAATTACCATCATAAAAATAATTCATTTATGAGTATGATTAATAATAAATTGCTCATTAAAAATTTGCCATTTAATGGTCCTACATTTTACGATGTGACCTCCAAAGCGAATTGTGCCAAAAGGGGTTTAATTAGGAGTTTGTCTGGAAATATACTGTAGTCCAAGAGTACTTGGAGAATGTCGGCTGTTCAGGGCAAGTCTGTTGTTACTTTTTCTTAGGTTTTTGTGTGTTGTATTTTTTGAAGTAATCACAGAAAATCAACACAACACAAACATGGCGACAGCATGCAAAGTCCACACATTAAATCTGCAGATGAGATTCAAAGACCGAAGCTCAGAACTGTGATGTGCTAACCACTATTTCACCGCGCTGCCTCCGAACTACAAGCTGCTGTGTTTGCTGATAAAGAAAAGGAAAAAAAAATGCGCTCCATCTGTTGATCAGTCACTATCACTTGTTTGAGCTTTAGTGGAAGGAACAAAACAGAGATGGGGCGAGATGACAAGAGGATAGTCCTTCAAGATCAGCTGTGTGGAGGTGGGCATGACTAAGTGCAGCTGGCATGTCTCCCCCCTTCTGCACTGTCTGTCAACCCCAGCTTGTGTTATTAGTGCATGCTGTGGTCAGCCTGCTAATTGGACAATGTGCAATGGAACTAAGTGCTCAAAAGGTGGGCCTTTTGTGTCTGCAAGAAAGCAAAGCACTCAGTAATTCAGACGTCCTCCAATGTTGAACAGTTTGCAGCGACAACCCCGCCGTCTGTTGCGTCGTATAACTTATAACATGCACCTTCACAATGTAATGCTTTGCACACGTACGCAATCATGGACGTGGAGAGTTCACACAGTATTAGGAGGGATAGACATATACATCGATTCATTTATCTTCAATAATTTTCTTTGTTGTTCCACAACATGGCTGCAACCAAACATGTGCTGTTAATTCAGTCTCAAATAGTTTGTGCTGTTAATTCAGTCTCAAACTGGGAAGTTGCGCTGCATCCACACTATGCACTCATCATTATTTTTGCTTAACATATTGTCCTGGAAACAGGAGTTCAGAACACTACAAGAGAGATTCTTTAAAAAACAATAAATAAATAGGGATGTTGCGATCATGTCACTGGAAATCGAGTCCGATGATGTCATTTCCAGCCGATAGGAGGTGATAAAGATTAGATTAAAAAAAAATGTTTAGAAAGATGGATGGAACTGTGTGTGTGTGTGTGTGTGTGTGTGTGTGTGTATACGTATACATATATATATATATATATATATATATATAGAGAGAGAGAGAGAGAGAGAGAGAGAGAGAGAGAGAGAGAGAGAGAGAGAGAGAGAGAGAGAGAG
>NW_017805497.1:2467772-2467847 GCF_001891065.2 Hippocampus comes | reverse complement strand
TGTATGTATGTACGTATGTATATGTATATGTATATATGTGTGTATGTACGTATGTATATATATGAATGTATGTAC
>NW_017805497.1:2451784-2467292 GCF_001891065.2 Hippocampus comes | reverse complement strand
TGTGTGTGTGTGTGTGTGTGTGTGTGTATGTCTGTTGAATGTTTGAGCGTTTTTTTGGAAGGTTTGTATTTATTGAAAATCTATATATTTGTTTTCCCTTTTTTGTCTTTTTCTCTGTCGTTTCTTCAGGATCCCAGAACAAAGCATAAATTCAAGATCCACACGTTTGGGAGCCCGACCTTCTGTGACCACTGTGGCTCTCTGCTGTACGGCCTTATCCACCAGGGCATGAAGTGTGATAGTGAGTGCTTTGTGTGCAACCCGACTCACGTATTTTAACACAAAACAAAACCAAAACACCGCTCAAATGCCAACTCTACTCGCCAGTCACAACATTCGGAATTTGTGCTGGGAATTACTCCATTGTGAGGAGAATAAAGGTTTTCTTATTCTTATTAAAAAAGAGGCCTTGCCATTAATGATCTCTGAAAATTTAAAGAAAGGTTTCAATGAAAGAATAATTATGAAATAGTGCGGGTGTACCTAATGTGGCTTTCGAACAGGGGTGTCCAAGCTTTTTCGTTTGAGGGCGGCATGCACAAAAATGGAACTTCAAAATTCTTCAATATTTTGACACACGAAAGTCAGTCAAGACAGCAGTGTTGTATATATTGGTTGTATTGTCTCGTTAATGTCATCAGCTTTGTGTTAAAGGTGTTAAGGCAAATTGTTGAGGATTTTTCCATATTTTAGGGGTGGCCAACCGCCGTCTATCTCACAGAGTAGACCCGGCTCTGCATTTACCAACAGCTAAATCCCATGTCCATATTCAGAACCAAAAAAAAAGAACAAACTGTAGCAAAGTCACCATTTTTCAAACACTTACTTGAGGATCATTAATGTGATGTCTTCATAAATCAACCATAGAGCACAAAGTGGAAGAAACAATCTTTGCCCCTAAAATTGAATTAACTTCTCACTAACTTATTCACTCCAGTGTTTTGAAGATAAATTGTTATTCTTTTCATTATAAATGCTTTACTTGTATCCTCGAATAGCAAGTTAAGTTCTACACTATATAAACAAATTTATGAGTATTAATGGCACCTATTTTTCTGGCACTTTTCCCTTCTCACTCTGCCCACCTTCACCTTGATTTATCTATCTATCTCTCTATCTATCTATTTACATTTTATTTTTTGGGTCACGTCGCGGGCCACTGAAAAATCGATGGTGGGCCGCAAATCGCACCTGGGCCAAAGTTGGGACACCACTGCTTTAGAGCATTCAGTATAGGTCCCATAAAATACAAGATCATGCGTTATCTTAAATGCACTGTGCACATGCAAATCAAATTAGACCCTGCCAGTAAATGTGAAATATTGATGTAATGGTTGCAGCTGGATCATATGCTCGAGTATGCGATATGAGCTGCATGATGCGATGTTGTATAAATGGTGTGAGCATTTGTAATGACACTGAGTATGGTCATTACACAGTTCATGCTGAAACAAAAGCGAACGGCGACTGTAGAAACCCAAAAAGAAAAATGGCTGAAAAATCTGCGAGATTGTGGAGGAACAAACGATGAAGTGCAATATACGGTAACGCAGTCCTCAATGTTATTCTAAAACATGTGGATCAAACACTTTTTTTTAATCTTGTTCTCCAGCGTGTGATATGAACGTCCACAATCAGTGCGTCATGAATGTGCCCAGCCTTTGCGGGACCGACCACACGGAAAGGAGGGGGCGCCTTTTCCTCAAGTGTGAAGTCAACGGCGAGAAGCTTCAGGTCACGGGTAGGTCGACTGATCATTTGCTTAATGGGTACATCGCTGCTCGAGTGCACTTGTCTCAGCGAGAAAATGCTGGCTATTGGCCTGTTTCCTCTGTGACCTCGGATCAGATTTAACACAAAGGCCATCTCATTTGATTCGGAAAGTCACCCTCAATCCTCTGATACCATTAACCTGAATTAAATCTCTCTGGCCATTTATTCTTCCCACTTATTATGCAGTCAGTCTCACTGCTAACAACCTGGCCGACTCTGCTGCTATCAGTTATCAGTATGGCATAACAACAATTCCCCCATTTAGAAAACAAATCAATAACTCTGCTGGAAGAAACAACAACACAATCGGAATGGAAATCCTAAAGTGAATAGTCCAGAAGTGGTCCGCCACATGGGTTACTATATATTCAAAGAGTTTGGACTGGGCTAGCAAGAGATACGGATGGAACTCACTTGTATCTCAATTATTATTAGCTGATGCAGTGTTCACCAATCAGATCTTTCGATACAATATGCAGACTTTTCTTAGTGAGAATTTACTGCCCCTCAGATTTTATGTTGATTCTATTTATGCTGATGTGATGGCCGTCTCTTAAAGTGAACATATTATGCAAATGTGGCTTTTAATTCCCCGTATGCACATTTTTGGGTCTCTGAATTGCCTGACCACCCATCATGTGTGAATTACACACCCAAGTCATTTTTGTGTTCGCCAATTTATGAAACATGTCTTACTAACCACAAAAGCTGAGTTGCGCGGCAGTTCAGATGCAAATACGCACTAATGTTGCATGATTTGTAGTCCCGAGCCAGAATAACGCACCCTGGTTGAACTTTACCAACTTGTCAACATTATAAAAAGAACATTTAACAAACGCCTTACTTTAATACGCTAAATCCTCTCGCTCTAGGTCCTACTCCGGTTCAAACATATATGGCTGTACATCTTATTCTTTCTCTTGTTTGGTTCTCTATTTTTGCCCTATATATTTTTTCTCTTATATTTTTCTCATCAGTTGCCCCGGTAACACAAAGAAAGATGTTCTCATTTTGGCACACCCCGCAGTGGAGGGGCACAGGGTGACCACTGGCTCAGTTGCATGAGACAGACCAGTCCTTTAAAAGCAGCTAATCTCATTTAAAGGATCATTTTATATGGACACAGTCAGTGGTAAATGCTTTGTTTTCTGAACTAGTACCCTCCATTTTAGTAGAAACCATGCCTCAATTAATGGGCAAGGTCTATCATCCACTTGAAACAAAATGGTGACTCTCCTCAAATAAAATGGCTCCTCTTTTCCCCCCTGGAAAAAGGATACTGCAATTACCTCCATTCATAGTGCCCATTTGTGTGAACAAAACGTGTTGGAACAAAAAAAACAAAACCCAGCAGTGTTCCTACGTTCACTTGACAATACACTTGAAACATGCATGACTCAGCAGGTGTGAAGGTTCATACACCGGATTTCCGTGTACGATACAATACAATACAATACATGCTGATTTATATAGCGCTTTCACAACAAAGCGCTTAAGTAAACAGTTAATGTAAAGTAAAATAATCATCACAACACATAACATAGTAGCAAGTGTGGTTTCAATTCTGTCTCAGTGGCAGTTTGGATTTGAGTGTGAGAATTGTCTATCTCTGTTTAAACCCTGCACATTTGTGACTCTGATACACTTGACGTAGATCCTATTGATTTGTCTTTTCGAGCGCCTCTTTTTGCCCGTAGATGAGCAAGCATCTGTAGTAGCTTTATACTGCTACTCTCTGGGGTTTCCTGAGATTTGCTGTGGTACATTTTTACTCACATTGTGTCCTCTGTTCCTTGTTCTTTTTCATTCCGACTTGTAATTGCAATGGATAGTTTTAATAAATGAGTGGCTCCCAGAGATAATTTTTTTTAACTTCTAATTAAACTGGTAACGATTGGCTGAACAAAACAATGAGGCAATAATGTTGTCTGTCTCATTAGCAACTAAACACCTCCAGCATGTCAAATATATCAGTAGTTGTGTCATATGGTCAGAAAAGGCAAAGTACTCCCACTCTGTACTGAAGTAGAAGTACAGTGATCCCTCGCTATTTCGCGGTTCGTTTATCGCGGCTTCAGTGCATCACGGATTTTTTCAAACATATTCATTAAAAAATATATATATTTGTTTTTTTTTTCATATACATGGAGTACAGTACTGTATATGTTGCTCTATGTGACTCGCTGTTGTTTTGCAGCTTCTCACGGACCGTTTGCGGACTTTTTGTGGACTTAAAAAAAAATTGTTTATTGGTCGCTACTTTGTGGATTTTCGTTTATCGCGGGTGGTTTTGGTCCCCATTAACCGCGATAAACGAGGGATTACTGTATAGCTACAGTATGGGTACAAAAAAAAAGACTGGTAAAAGCAGATGGACTGATTTGAATCCTTTACATAAGTAAATGTTCAAAAGTACAGACTCTGAAATGTAACTGTAAATACAAAAGATGAGACTTTTGTACTAAGGTCCATTCCACTTTCACCATTGTGGTGGCAGAGAATTGATTTAATTCAAGGCTATTGCACATTGCTTGGTTGCTCTTCATGCAGGTTTCTGCAATGCAGTACGCGATGAGGAATGCTTGCGGTCAGTTGGCAATCACAGCAGAACATTTCGTAATGTGATGAAGGAATTCTGAGGTACATTTCCGAGGCTCTCTTAATCTCTGAAAATCCTCTTTCTGCAATTTGTTAATTTTGAGCTCCGAGGGCAAAAGAAATATCCTGATTATGCTTGCTCTGTTTAAACTGTCATTAAATATATAGTTGTCTCTTTAATGCAAAAGCTTTTTGTGAATGCAACAAGGTACCCTGTAGGGATGAACGTTTATTCATTCATTCATTCATCCATTTTCCGATCCGCTTTATCCTCACAAGGGTGGCGGGGGGTGCTGGAGCCTATCCCAGCTGTCTTCAGGCAGTAGGTGGGGGACACCCTGAACCGGTTGCCAGCCAATCGCAGGGCACACAGAAACGAACAACCATTCGCGCTCACACTCACACCGAGGGACAATTTGGAGTGTTCAATCAGCCTGCCATGCATGGTTTTGGAATGTGGGAGGAAACCGGAGTACCCGGAGAAAACCCACACAGGAGAACATGCAATCTCCACACTTGAAGACCGGAGCAAGAATCGAACCATGCATCTCTGCACTGCGAGGCCGACGCACTAACCACTGGCCTACCGGGCCGCACAGAGAATAATAATAATTAATAATATGGCAATGGTTAAGGACATGGTTTGTAACACACACAAAAAAAAGTCGAGGTGCCCCTGAGCAAGGCACTGACAGCACCGCTCCAGCTCAAGAGGTTAAAAAAAGCTGTCCGCTTTTTTAAAGTATTGAAATACACTTTGTGTGATTATTTTGCAGGAAAGCTTGCAAAGACATACAATTCTAATTAGTAAAGCCACTTTTAATGACCATCTACTGGCTGGTGCGCCAATATTATTGACTGTTTATGTGGGAGTGCCACGGCAAGACTAGCAAAAGTATCAATCGGAATGATTTAATTCATTTATTCTTTTCTGCTTATTCACATTAGACCTCAATATTGCTTCGAATGTTTTGGCTGGAGATCTGTAGCACAATTTTCACATGTAATAACATCATTAAGGCTTGAGTAAATAACAATATAGTCTGTAAATTGATGTTAATATGCAGTGCTAAAAATTTCAAACTGACCGCAGCTTGTAATTCATGATGCACAACAGCCCGAATTGTGTAATGAGGCTGCTCTGTAAGCAGCGCAAGCGTCTGCGTTTGTCTGGAATGGCTTTTGCTTCTTATTTGGAGGCATGTTGTAAATCCTCGCTCTGCGATGACAGAGAATTAGCACATCGGCCAGAACAAAGATGACGACGGGGTGCAGACAGCGGTCTCATGTAATCATTCGATTAGCTGGCTCACTGAGGTCAGCGTGTCGTGAGGCACTGAACCTCAGTGACTCGTTCATTTATCAAATGAACAACAGGCGGAGGAACAAGTTAAATTATGGCTGGGAGGTGGGCAAGCAAAACAAATCAAAGCAGTTTCAACGTTGACATGTAGCCAATCAGGCAAAATACCCTTCAAAGAGTAAACACGACACAAAATAAACACAATTCTTACGATGCCGACCTGTGATGCAATGGGTCGACCATATAAGAACGTCTCGTAAAGTGTTCTTGTGAATATGTGTGTGCAGATTCTCAGTCTTCCAGGTCATGCTCACGCACAAAGGTTGAAGCAAAGTAACTGGACTTGTTCTTGTTTGCTGAAGACGTTTGCCTCACGTCGGTGGGTGTGTCACTTGGTGTCGGTCAACAACACAGTGTTATTTTTATTGCCTGGAAAATTGTCATGACTGTCCTGCATATCATTCGGTTGTAAATTCCCCTTATGGCAAAACAATTCTTTTGGGCCACTCTTCCTGTGGAAGGAGACAAACGTTTGTGTGGAGGGATGTCAGGACCTTGTTAGAAGCAGACGAAACTCTTCAAATTCTTGACCAATTTTGACCCGGGTTAATTTGTCAGAAAATATCAGAAATGCAGTTATGATACCAGACAGTTAATGTTATAATCGGGGCTTTCATAACACACACACACACACACACACACACACACACACACACACACACACACACACACACACACACACACACACTGTGATTGACTGGCGACCAGTCCACGGTGTATTCAGCTTCTTGCAGAAAGTCAACTGGGATAGGTTGCAGTTCACCTACAACTCTGAGGTGAGGAAATGTGCTGTAGAAAATGGATGGATGGCTTCTGTGCGTGTGCGTATGTGTGTGTGCATGTGTGTGTGCACGCGCACATGCACAGAAGTGATGTACTAATCGCACAGCCCACTCAGGCCATCTTGTATTACAGATTACATTAGCTGCTGTTGACGCCAAGCAGGCAGCCTTCCAAACAGATTTGAGTTACTCAGTTTAAATAGCATGTTGCGTGGCACGACGGGAGAATCTTGACATCATTTTTTTCATGTAGACAGCACTGCTCTCAAAATAAACAGCATCCAGTTCAGACCTCTCTAGCATCAGTTGCATATGAAGCGGGGCTGCCAAAATCATTCAACTAGTCACGACTATAGTAACGATCGAAATTGTCGACAATTAATTTGATAGTCGACCTCGTCGTTTATTTTCTTTTGAGGCGTTGTTATTCACTCAAAACTCTCTCGTCTATTGCTTCTGTAGGCTGCTTTTCTGTGATGTGCATGTGCAGTAGTGGTAATCCAGTCGTCTGTGATGTAATCTTGTGTCATGGCTAACCGGTGTTAGCAAGAGTCTGATAGTGAGGGCACATATCAAGATACCGGTACTCAATGTGATGCAAACCTGCTTTTCATGGAAGCATGGCGGGGATGCAAAAGCATCTAAAAATGAAGGACATTGTGGCTGATGCTTGATTCTTTTTCTGACACAGGGACAGTCATCTCTCAAAGCTCGCTTTAGCACACACAGGTTGCGGTGTGTGTTGGATGTGATGTTGTAACACAAGGTCATGTTTGGGTACGCTAATATAATGGAACATATACTGTTCTATGGATCACAGAAGCATTGGTCAGTGAACAAAAAACAGACACCAAAACACAAAATGGTCTCTGCACGCTCTCTCACTCGCGAGTTCTCTCTCCGAACAACGTGATGCGTTTATAAACTTGGAAATAGGAGCACTCACAGGAACAGAATATGACTTTTAAAACATCCCCTCAACGGCAACAATGTTAAAAACACACGTGATCCGATTCATTCCAATTATTCGTGTTGTTAGCGCTACTTAGCTACTGCTGTTAGAGAATGCAGTTCAAAGTGGCGTAAGACAATACAAAAGTTGATTGGTTCCTGACCTGTTTTTTTTTTTTTTTCTGTGACTAAAAAAGGCCACAATTTGAAGAATTGGGGCCAAGCTGTCGAGCAATGGTCTGCTAAAATGATTCAAACTTGGATGGGTTTTAATATTGTGCATGACTTATATGTTGTTGTTTTGCAATGTATGCCTTTTGTACACACTTTGCTTGAGTTAAGTGAGCTCTACTGGTGTGCCAATCCATCACGTTGCAGTGGCGAGAGCCAAGAAGTTGTGCGGGAAGCATTATGGCTGCCCTTCTTTCAAACAAGTAGAAGAGGCTGGCAAACAAACAGCCTTCTAGCAAAAAGACTTGCAAAATGAACTCATTTGTCACTGTCGTGATCTCAATACAAAAATGCTGAAATTGGGTCCTTGTGGGAGAAACGGGGCTGGCGGGGAGGTGCCGAAGGAAACACAAGCGGTTTTGTTTGTGTGATGGAGGACAACTGTGGTGCTTTAGTGCCTTCCTCCGCTTTGCCATCACTCAGGAACACAGCGCTGTTGTATTGGTCAGAGCTGAGCATGCCATGTTGGACTCAACAATTCTTGTGTTCGCTGACTTGTGCAAGTATTCACTGTATAACTCAAGAGCATCTTTGTGCATGTAATTTACTCCATTGTAATTCAGTTTTTGCCTGTTACGCAACTCTGCCACCTGTAGGTACTGTGGAGAAGTGGAAACTTAGCCCTCAAATGACAACCACATTTTCTGTATATGCACAGCTTTTCTGATCAAGATTTCGAGAAATTCTGGAAAATATTGACTCACAACAGTGGAGAAAAAAAAATCCTGGATCCCCACCTCCATCCAAAATTATGACAACATGTAATGGATTTTCCCTACTGCTTATTGTATTTTATTATATTTTATTTGCATCTTACCACAAAGCTTAATACACCCATTTTCTCGAGCAAGTTTCCTCATGAGGGTCACGGGTGAGCTGGGACCTATCTCAGCTGCCTTCCAAATGTGCTGTGGTCAAACAAATGAATAAAAAAATGTCGAAAAACAGTGTAATATTGACTACGGGGTATTCTCTACTCACTTTTTCAGCTCAACTCAACTTAATATCCACAACACGTTAAAAACAACCACCGCTGCATACAAAGTGCCATCCTTCAATTAATATCAGACATATTAAAAAAAAAAGATACATTTAAAACAATATATAACCAGGCAACACAATAATACACAAAAAAATGTTGCGTTTCAGGCCGAGTCAAGGGTCAAAGGATAAAATAGACATTTTCTGCAATACTATTTTCAACATCATTTCAAGGTTTATTGTTCTTTGCACTGGATTTACACTATAGGTCTAAGTGGGAAAAAATCCTGTAAAGTTAGTGCTTATCAGAGCTTCAGACTGCCCCTAAATAGTGATATTTTGGCCCTACAATGTGAGATAGCACAACTGCATTTTACAATTACTCGGATAAAGTTGCAGGTTTTTGGGGGATGTCATATTTTTTGTTGCTGACAATTTTCTGCTCCCCCTTCAGCCCATTTATCAGTAGCATTGTGAAAATGAGTGAAAATGTGAATATTTACTGTATTTACAAACAAAACAAAACAAAAATGTTCATCAATTTAATCATTATACTATGTGGCTTGTCTTTGTAGAGTATTCAACCGAAAATATGTCAAAAAGGATTTGCAATACATTTTGTTTTCATTCACGTTTATACGATATAGTAATTTCATTGCAACTGGGCTTTGCAAAATAGAGTAAACCTTCCTTTTCACAAGATAGGGAACAAGGCCCAATTTACAGATTGCTTTTGGTTTAATAATATACTATTACTTTAATAGAGCTACACATCAGCATGATGAGATTGTAATTATATGAGAATTCCACGCATGAGTATGATTCAGTCTTCATCAGCAATGTTTTGTTTTCCAAGTCTCCCTCATGTGCCCTGAATTCCTGATCTTTGCTATTCTCCGCTGCATATGTATTTCGTCTAAATGCATTAGGCCTCCACATGTGGCTTCTCATTCTGCCAGCCAATCATCCAGACAAAAAAAAAAAAAAATCAAATTTTCCTCCCATTAGTGTCTCTGCTAGGAAAGAGGGCTTGCTTGAAGGTAGAGTTGGGCTGAACTCAACATTTTTTACAGGCTTTGCACACAGCCTGACAGTGGACAGTGGTATGCATGCAAGGATTTAGGCCCCGAGCTTCTTCCACTTTGAAGTCTTCTCTCGACAATTCCTTCTTCATAGAATAACTGACTCACTGGCACTGTACACGCATACCAACGGGTTTTTGCCAAGAGGAAATTGACTTCAAGATCTTGCCTTACTTTGTTGAGTTTCAGCAATCTAAGCACAGGGAAATGCATGCAAACTCTACACAGGAAGGCCAAGATCCAAACCCAGAAGCTCGGAGTTGATACGCAGACATCATCAATCATTACCGTGCCATGCTGCCCATCACTTAAATGATGTAGGCGCAATGTGGATTCGATTTTTGATGTAAAAAGATTTAAACTACTGAAAGAGCTTTTACTTCTTGCATCTGCTTGACGTAACCTCCTCTTACAATCAGTCTTCTCTTCACAGACTGGGGCTAACAGTTCTTTTGAGGGCAAAAATTGTTGCAAAAAATGCCACATCAAAGCCAAGGAAAAATAACTTAATGCCACGGAACATTTTTTTCCAACAATTCAAACTCATAGTATACTGTACATCTGGTTGTAATGAAATACACATTTTCCGTTAAGTTGAGTCAACCAACCAAGCAGCTCTGAAAGCTCATCACTCTCACACTTAGGATACTTAATGTGCCCTTCTCTTCCTTCATTGTGCAACTTTAAATTACACGTTGCGAGCTATTTATTATTCTTATTCTTGTTTTATTTATTTATTTATTTATTTTTACAGAGTTTAGGGGTTTGCACAGAGGGAGATTTATATTAGGGCGGGGGGAGAAACTGAAAACTTAAGTCACCTTGTTTGCCGAAGGAGTCAGAGTGCAAACATGGCTGACTTTAACTAGTGTCAGTTGAACACAAGCCCCAGCATACGTGTACATACGTGTGTGTGCGCGCGTGCGCGTGTGTGAGTCAAGAAGTAGAGTTGTTGTTATCACTGGCATGAGAGTACGGAAGGAAAAAACTGGACATTGAACATACAGGAGCTCTGCTTTCTTTTTTACAACAACAGCGTACACGTGTATGGAGAGGGTATGTTTTTGTGCGAACTGTGTAGATGCGTTTGCACATTTACTTTTACACTTAAAGAACGCCATATCCTCAAGTACACAACATGCTACGGTTTGATTACTATCCAACATTTCTACACATTTGTTTCACTTAAAATGGATTTCAATTTATATAAAAATGAGGACTGCATTTGTAAGGTTTCATCCTTCGACATGAGCCAGCTAACAATATTAGAATGTGTTTTCGCCCTCTACCGGTTCAGGCTGGAAGTACAGCTGAGACACGACAACAGTAATAATAATGTTTGATTTATATTTTTGGGAAGACGTTTGATTTGACAATTATTTAAAAAACTAAATGATATCTGCTCAGTGTTTGATATTATTCCACCACTGATGAGAGTTGGAAGTGAAATAACTACATCTAAGTACTGTTGAAAAAAAGGATTGAAAAGCGAAAAAAGGATGCTTGTGTGCTTATGACGAAAACAATCTATTTATTATGTTTGCAGATGATAAAATTAGCTTATTCAAATTGATTTTGTCTGCCTCTGGTTGCTGCTCTCTACCCTAAAAACCCAAATCGAGAATATTTAACCACTGTATTATTGTAGAAGCCACTTTATTTTTCACCTTTTTACCCTAAACTTGCACACAGTCTAATTAATTGTTGTTTCCTGTAGTCATACTACCATTATTTATCTCATTCTTGACTAAATAAAAGGTCTGTTAGCCTCTTCTTCAGTTCCCCTCACATTGTAAAATCATTGGTTTGCATGCAGTGATTTCACCTGAGCTGAATTCTGCTTTAGTTTCATCTGTGCACAGTGTGCAGGATGTTTTGTACAAAGTAAAATCATCTTCGTGTACCTCTACTTGTGTGTTTTGTATAGTTTAACCCGAACCGCAACCCTGGTTAATATTGTACACGTAATAATTATAGTTATGGTCGTTAATATTACATACTTATGTCCCTATTGTGTCATTTTTGTTTTCTGGCCATCTCACTGAAAGAGCCTTCCCCTGATTTTGCTTCATCTAAAGCTCAGTCACCACAATACAGATGCACGCGCACACATGCACACACACACATACACATACACACATGTGTGAACTGCATGTTTGATCTTGAACACCTGCAGCGTGTTTCACTGATGTTCACCTGCCGTATTTGTTTTGCTTTTGTTTTTTTGTTTTTTTTTAGCTGACCAAAAAGGATTTATACAGATGAAATGAAGCTGAATATTCATTGAGACTTCAGTGCAGTTGAAATGCAGTCGTGTTTCCCTTTGAACAATCAGAGATGCTATTCAAAAAGGAAAAAGCAAAAGCAGTTCATGGTTGGCATTTGATTTTCAAATTTGGGGTTCTTTGAAGTTTCGAATTGGTCTTCTCACATGAATTTGTCA
This sequence comes from Hippocampus comes, assembly GCF_001891065.2. Classification (NCBI taxonomy): domain Eukaryota; kingdom Metazoa; phylum Chordata; class Actinopteri; order Syngnathiformes; family Syngnathidae; genus Hippocampus; species Hippocampus comes. The sequence continues at coordinate 2,455,088 of NW_017805497.1, read as the reverse complement.
CCTGTTTTTTTTTTTTTTTTTTTGACAGCCTGAAAATAATTATTTTAATCCAAATTTCACAAAGACAACACATTTTTACCACACGTTGAAATCTCAAATTCTGTTATAAATAATTTATTTTCCAATTAAATTGTTTGTATTGCCTAAAGAAAAAAAAACAGACCAACTGGTGTATATAAATTCAATACAACATGTGCATGTCCTCCCCCAGTTGTCTACATTTGCCGAGTATTTCCCTTATATAAATTCAATACAACATGTGCATGTCCTCCCCAGTTGTCTACATTTGCCGAGTATGTCCCTATTTTCTCTTGATTTCTTTTAGTTGGTGAAGGCAGGAATCTGATACCCATGGACCCCAATGGCCTGTCTGATCCATATGTCAAGCTCAAGCTCATACCTGACCCCAAAAATAAGACCAAGCAGAAGACCAAAACCATGCGCTCCAACCTGAACCCCAAATGGGACGAGACCTTTATTTTGTAAGTAAATGCCGCTTTCTTTGTTCAGTATTTGATTGTTTGGGGTATTTTGTAATTTGCTAGACCATTATATAACTATCCACATGTTCCAGCAAACTGGAACCCACAGACAAGGACCGCAGGCTATCCGTGGAGGTGTGGGACTGGGATCGGACAACCAGGAATGACTTCATGGGCGCCCTTTCGTTTGGGGTGTCGGAGCTCATGAAGGCTCCGGCGAGTGGATGGTGAAGACCAATTTCTTGACGTTCATCTGCCTACCTTTCAAACTTTGCGGATTGCATCCTCATTGACTCATGTTGTCCCATGGGTTGCCAGGTTTAAGTTGTTGTGCCAGGAGGAGGGAGAGTATTACAACGTTCCCATTTCGGAGGAGGATGACGGGAATGAAGAACTGAGACGGAAATTTGAGGTGAGGATTTGCCTCTGCTTGTTTACTGACATTTTGATCACAACAGTTGATCATGCTCTCTGGCAGCTGGGAGGTACAAATGTACACGGCAAAGAATATCCCACCTTTCAGGGACAAAGTGAATCTGAAGAAGTCTGAATTTTCAATGATTTTAAGGTAATATGTGAAATCAGCAACACTATTAAAATATTGTTTATGCAAGTTATTTTGAGTGTTGCTATTTTGCCCCGTGAACTTCAATGATTCTCTTTGAAAGAAGTTGGAAAACCTGCTTTGGTAAAAGTCTATTGAAGTACTTGCAAATTCAGAAGAATACTTTTTAGTTATGCGAGATTTAGCTTACTGTTGGTATTGTATGCAGGCTAATTGTAACATTCTCATTATTTAGTGTTAGGTTGGGACTCATCGTCCATTATGCATTTTAACTTGAGCTTAATTAAAATAAAAGTGGATTAGGGTTGGTTAGCCTGACTTCTTATAAATATATGATATGTGTTGTAGATATCCTTAAATCAAATACCAGCTTGATTCCAATCATTGCCTGCTTGACAGTTAACTTCGGCGCACATTGGATTTTATTTACTCCTCATTTTTCGACGATGTTTAGGGTCGAAAATTGTTTGCTAATGCTGGTCATCAGGTCTGCTGAGTGAAAGAGTAGTTCTCTGTGCTCGTCGTCGTGATTGCCTCTCCTTGTGTCTAGAGGGAGCACGTGCCTTCAGAAAGAAAAAAATAATAAATCAGCGCATTCATGCCATAGAAATTACCCTGAAAAAGAAAGCTAAAGCTTTGCTTGTCAGTTTTATCATACCGTGGTGCTCTTCTTATGACCACTGGATGTCAGCAGATAACACAATATATAGCCCAGCACTGTCAAAATTACTGAGCCTCGCCACGTATCATATTTTACATTCGAAAAATGTAATGGCACACCACCAAATGGGAATGTATACATTGGAATAATGACGATGTGGTGTTGGAAGACCATTTATTTGTTCTGTCTTCACTATACATTGCAGGCATAGATGACTGAAGACATTTTATGACATTCATTAATTCATTCATTCTCAGAACCGCTTACCCTCACTTGGGTCTCGGGCATGCTGGAGATACTAGCTGTTGATAATTTATATATAATTTATAAATAACACTTTTTGAAATTAGATCATTTCCTGTGGTGAAACTCATGGCTTTAGACATCTGAAGAACATTTGGCACTATACAGCGGACCCTCGCATATTCATAGTTCTGCACCTGAGGAATCATCTATTTGCGGATTTGAAAATAAATAAATAGATAAATAATCATGTTTGTTTGTTTTTTAAATAAGGAGGAGGAGTTAATGCAATTATATTCCACGTCAGGTATTCATAGATTTTCGCTATTCGTGGGCCAGCCAGGTCCCCTATGCACCGTATACCTGTACGTATAATTTCGGAATTTAGAATTAGGGGTTCTGGTCCCCCTTTTTTAAGACCATAAAGCAGAGGTCGCCCAGCCTCCATATTCCTCACTCCCATTAATCACACCTCTGATTCTGATTTGTTGCCACAATATTAGAAACAGCTCGCACAACGACATAGTGCAAGTCTTCACCCCTGCATACGACAATGAATGCTAACGGACAGGGTGAATCATTATGACATATTGTCTGAGTCAGGCCCGTTGGTTGCTTCTCCTTATGGTTCCAGGACCAAGCACTTTCGGAAGACTCTGACAGGAAGAAAGTAAGGCTGCTCGCTCGGCTCGGACAGGCTCTTGCCTTTGGCCAAAGCTTCAAGGTGTGCGGTGGTTTGATGCAGTCTGCTGCGCTTTGCACATCAGCTAGACTCTAGTACATGCAATTAACCAAACTAAAGCTGCTCATACTTTGTGACAAGCTCGTTTGAACTGAATGTTTCCTGACCTGGAAAGAGGAACCACGTCATTGGAATGCTTGAAGTCTGTCAGTGAGCTGACACAGAATGTGACACAAGTGTACGTATTGTACAGTGTATCATTTTCGGACTTGTGCAGTCAAACCAATGTTTGCTGTAGCGCAGTGTTGACTTTTCACATCGGTTGAGGCTCCGGTTTTGGAGTAAAAGGGTGTGAAAATGATGCGTTTGCTTTGCTTTTAATGCATTTGTGATGGCTGTTAGCTCAAGTATCTCTGGATTCTGATTTTAGCCACGATGTCAGGTTCAGCATGAGGTTTGGATCTGTTTGTCCTAGCTGAGAATTTAGAACACAAAATATGGTTGGAGTTTTATGCATACTTGGTAGGATTTTTTTTATTTTTATTTTTTTAATGACAAGCGCAAAGACTGATGATGGTTTCTGTCAGAGATTTTCTCGGACAGAGTTAAAGAAATGACTCAGCACACAGGAAAATTGTCTTCTATATCGGCGGGGGGGGGGGTCTGTGGGG
>NW_017805497.1:2451016-2451561 GCF_001891065.2 Hippocampus comes | reverse complement strand
GAGGTTTTTGCATACTTGGTAGGATTTTTTTTTTTTTTTTTTCATGACAAGCGCAAAGACTGATGATGATTTCCCAGAAGAATCACTCATGGAATGTTCAGAACTCCTGTTTCCGTGCCAAGGTTGTATTTGAGAAGAATTAAACTGCTGGGACGGCTTGTGCCATAACCGATTTCTTTGTGTACCACAAACTAGTTGAGAATGACTCAACAGGACCTTTCCTGGCTACAGCCAAGTAGTGCACGCCATGATAGTCAACAGTCAATCCCACGCTCATTAAAATCCTGATTGATCCATTTTTATGATTCCCATTTTTGCACTTTGAAACACTTTACAGTTGTTGAGAGAGGTTAAGCATGGCATGAATGAGCTTCATAGGGAATTTGTCATGTTTTGTAGTTAGCGTCGACATGAGAGGCTTGACTGGAGCGGGCATGAATGTACGTAATAGTAGATTGTGCTTCTCTACTTGGGTGAAAGCTCCATGTTTTTTCAAATTTCTATTTTTCATTCAGACCAACTTTGAGGCGGGGGGGGGGGGGGTT
>NW_017805497.1:2380244-2450848 GCF_001891065.2 Hippocampus comes | reverse complement strand
GGGGGAGTCTACCCATGACTGACCTCGTCCTACAATTTATTTGAAATACTGTACTACGTGTCGTATGCTGCATTCCAGACACCCAGAAACTCATTAAAACCTATCCCAACAAGGAAATGTACCACAAAAGTGTGGCTTGAGTATATCGTGCTATGAAGTGTCAATCAAAGCAGATTATTACAGTACAGTATATTTCAAAGGGAGCATTTGGATTTGGACGTTATCCTCATGTTGTGGGCACTGATTGCGTTTGTATGATCTTTGGTGTGCATATTGACGCACTTTGTCCCGTAATGTGAGCGCAGAAAGCCAAGCTGGGTCCAGGCAAGAAGGCCACCACAGAGACAGATGGCAGGCCATCCAGCCAGCTGCCATTCAGCAGCTTGAACCACGTCAAACTCAGTGACTTCACCTTCTTGGCTGTACTTGGGAAAGGCAGCTTTGGCAAGGTAAACTGGAATGCCCCCTCCCTTTCTCATGGCACACAACACATGTTAAAAGTCACCTTTTGCAAGAAAATAAGCTGTTCTTTTTTTAATGCTGAAAATAACATTTAGTTATGATTTATTTTTACGTGCAATTGAAGGTCATGCTGGCAGAGATGAAGGCCACAGAAGAGCTATATGCAATAAAGATCCTGAAAAAGGATGTGGTGATTCAGGACGATGATGTTGAATGTACCATGGTGGAGAAGAGAGTCCTTGCCCAGCAGGAGAAACCGCCTTTCCTCACGCAGCTACACTCGTGCTTCCAGACCGTGGTGGGTACAGTGCTCTGAGGTCAAGGTCGCTTCAAAGTAGGTTGCTCTGAGCGAAACAGAGGAAACGCATGACAAGTACAATGAGAGCGCAGCAGGGAGAGGGTTAAACAGGCACAGTTTGTATGCAAAACACGTAATTGCACGTTTGAGTCCTTAGGAAAAAGAGCAGGCTACACAACCTGAGAGCACAAAGTGACACATGCTGTGCACTATTAAAAATGTAACAACACCCCCCGGCCCTCCGATACACATGGGGATGGACACTCAACCCAAACACAGACCTAAACCGAAGGCCTAACATGAACATGAATAGTTCTGTGACATTTTTAATGATGAAAGCCACCGACTACTTATGCACTGACTTCATGCGGCGTACAACGATTACAATTTGTGAACATGATTCATTCTGAAACTGCAACAGAATTGCTCTGATTCATTTGCATGTTCGCCTGCTACGAGGCACAATTTTTATTGTGCCCCCCTAAACACAATAATACCAAATCCAAGTTTCCTGAACAACTTGGGGCTGAGTTCTCCTTTGCAGCACCCAGCAAAGGATGGACTGGGAATTTGCAGAAACATAGTCAGATAAGGGAAAGTACTCGCAAAAACAACATTTTTAAAATGATTACACAAGTTTATATGCAGTGCGTCACCTTTGTGAGAATATCTTTATGCTGTATTGAACAGACAATACATATTGGCAGAGTAGTTTGTCAATTTTTAATCTCACAGTGCCAATTGCCTGATTGCATGACAGCAATGTTATTCTATTCAGTTATGGCTGTTTTTATCCCAATAATTGAATCTGCAAGCAGAAAAATATTCATGGTTTTATGTGAACGACATTGACTTAAATGTTTGATGGTTGAAACCGAGAGGCACATAAACAGCATTTTTGCAGCAAAGGTTTGAGGCTAAGTTGACATGGAGCTGGGTCAACAGCAGGCAGAGATGCAGCGTGCACGTCAACAGACCTTCTTTATTCCAACAAAATCTAAAACAAACACTTGACTCCCACCCTTTATTGTCTTTTGTACAGTCAAGTACCTGCCTAACATATTTCAGTCCACACTCGAATGGCACTCAGTTGCATCTATTCAACAAAGCCAAACAATCCAAATTTAAATCAGCGCGATGTTGTGAACTCACCCTCTGCATATTTTTACATTTTGGCAAGACGATTTCTGCTTGCTCACTGAGAACATTTGCAAAATGTTAACAGAAGTGATTTTTTAAAAATATATTTAGATACTGTTATGTAACCAGTTCTTCTGTGGCCAATCCGTCACACCCATTTAGCAAAATAACACTTCCACCTGTTGGTGCAGAAAAAAAAATTAAGACAACTCACCACAGTACTTCCAATGTCTTGTAAGGGGAGTGAAAAGTCGTCATCAACTCCATACAGAGGAGTGTTAAAAGAATGCAAAACAGATTTTATGAGAAACAGAACAGGGGCATTCTGATTTTTATATGCACATTTTTTCCCCCCATCTCGTGTGCACAGGATCGTCTGTACTTTGTCATGGAGTACGTGAATGGAGGCGACCTCATGTATCACATTCAACAAGTGGGCAAGTTCAAGGAACCGCAAGCAGTGTAAGAAAAGCCGCCATTCTATACCAACACTTGCATTGCATTGATTATTTATCTCCTTCTGAGACATTTTTACAGGAACAAACCCAAGGGACTCACAGTACTGTCATGATCAACATTGTATGTTGAGTTTAACGCACTCACTCTGATGTCAAAGTACAAATATCAGCAACATGTTTAGCGAGGTTAGTTTGGAAGAAGTGTTATTTTTGGTGAACGGTTTAGTGCTTGGCACGTCTGGCTCTCAGTTGAGAGATCCCCGTTTTGAGTCTGGGCTCAGGCCCTTCTGTGTGGAGTTTTCTTTGTTCTTTCCTCGTTGCGTTGGTTTTCTCCAGGTACGCCAGCTTCCGCTCACATTCCAGAAATATACACATAGGTTCATTGACTCAAAATTGTTCATAGGTGAGAATGTGAGTGTGAATGTGTGGATGGCATTACCCTAATGAGGACAAGCACTCAAGAAAATGAACGTTTTTGTGTGTATTTGTTTTTTAATATGTTGTTGTAATTTCAGGTTCTATGCAGCAGAGATTGCTGTTGGTCTCTTCTTCCTTCACCGCAAAGGAGTCATCTACAGGTAAGCATTTCTTCAAATGTAATTAGAGTGCAGGGCTATTTTTCAGATGGATTAACTCTGGGGGAAAAAGGCATATTTGTAAAAGCAATTGTTGGAATAAAATCAGTTAGCCGTAGCAGACATTGTAAACCATGTTCTGAAGCTCCTTCAAGAATGATGATGAACGCCCTTCGGGAATAAAAAAAAAAGATATATATTATTCCTATATTATTTGTTGCTTTCTTCAGAGATCTTAAGCTGGACAACGTGATGCTCGACAGTGAGGGACACATTAAGATCGCTGACTTTGGCATGTGTAAAGAGAACATGTCAGATGGAGTGACCACTCGCACCTTCTGTGGCACTCCAGACTACATCGCCCCTGAGGTAGGGTTTGAACTTGGAAGACGTGTGTGTTTGCGTGTGTGTGTGTGCGTGCGTGCGTGTGTGTATGTGTGTGTATGGCTTGATGCAAGAGGTCACTTTTGTGTCACCCTCACGGACCAGATTAAGGCCACTGCCTCAGGACACGCGTGCATACAGACACACTGACACATGTGCCCAAGCACGCGCACACACACACACACACACACACACACACACACACACACACACACACACACACACACACACACACACTCACACACAGCATGTGCTTTCTAATGATGTAAGCACTGCAGTCAGGCAGACACCCAGTATGTCTGCTGTGAACGCAGTATGGGGTGTCTGCTTGTCCTGAGCAAACTGCTGATGCCAAAATGCTACTTTGGTCCACGCACAACCATCATCATCAAACAAGCCCAAGACACATCACTCGTTTTTGACCTTAAGTGGCGAACCTACAGTATAGCGGCCTGGGTAGAAGGTACATGAGTGGAAATTTGTGTTCTTTGTGTTCTGTGCATGCTCTTGCCGAGAGGAATCTTGGTCTTTTGAGTACAGGAAGTATTTGTATATGTGCGGAGGCCATTTACTCGCCGAGAAGTGAAGCCTCCTGCACGAGAGTTTAAATTGATTTCTCCGCAGTCGTTTTCACGTTATTTTCTGTCACTACGGAAAAAATGACAGTGTGTGTATATAGACACATAATGTGTGGAGAAAAGTCCATGTGTCTGGTGCACAACTCGCCAGAAATACACAAGCAGAGGTAAACAAAGCAAAACCGAGACGCAGCACAGAACCACGCTTTTGGGCCGAGGGGGAAACTGACTTCTTTATTCCTGTGGTGACTGACATGTATGTAATGTGTTTTGTGAGACAACCAAACAAGACCAGAAACAAACAAACAAAGGTGTGTCATTGAGAGCAGAGAGCAAGAGAGTGCTTAGTGTTGCATGCATAAATAGTGGGTGAGCCAGGACCTCGCCTGCCCGCATGAGGAACTGCTCCAGCAGGACCGGGGAGGGGCCATGACATCTCTTAACTGCGGGGGGCTAATAGCTGTATGCCTTTGGAGTCTAACAAAACTTTATCATTCCTGAGTGTCTGAAACCTCAATATTTTCAATTGTGTGTAGGTAAACATGGCTTTTCATCAAAGGAGCTTTAATATCCATAAAATCCAATATGTCCAAACGATTCCTTTTATATTTGCACAGGTTGCAGTGGACATGAGTAAAGAATTTTTGTGATTATTGCTCACCGTGTTCAGACACGAGGTGACAACAGAATGTGACAAAGCAAGCAAGGAGACTATTACAATGCCTGTATCCTTCCTTCAGTGACATAGCCAGGCTGAAATGGAAAAAAAAAGCAGGCCAAGCCCATAAAAATGGATGTCAGTAAGATATGTAGAATGTAGTCCTAAAAAAAACTGTACATTAAATCACTGCTGAGTTTTTCAAGGGTCTGAATTTTAGTGTTGACATTTTTACATACGGACCTATTATATAAGTGTGAGTGTTCAGCCCAATCAATTGTCCCTTAAAAAGACATTCCGCTCTTAATCCATCCGTCAGTTCACCCTTTGCCGCTATCACAGCTTCAGTTCTTCAGGGAAGGCTGTTGACAAGGCTGAACAGCGTGTTTACGGGAATTTTTGACCGTTCTTCCAGAAGTGCCTATGTGAGGTCACAAATTGATGTTGTACACGAAGGCCTGGCTCTCAGTCTCCGCTATTATTCATCCCAAGGATGTTATTTTTGTGCCTATAGCGGGAACCAAGAGTCTTTTGCTGTTCAATGGCTGACCAGTTGATTTCGGAGCTTACCTATTTTTATTTCTCTAATATAGAGGCCAAAGGAGCCTGCTGCAGTTAGTTCACAGACTGTACATAAGTTTATCCAACTTTGAGGCCATTATCAGTTAGTTACCTCCTGTCCACTGGGGAGTTGCGTTATAGATTTTCCTCCCTGTCAGACTCGAGATGTTGTCTACACGGAGCCAGGGACAACATGCTGTGACCGCTCACAGTCAGACTGACACTAATGCTCCATCCACTGAAGGCACAGCAGGGATGGGAGCGGCTGCTGCCTCCACCATGCTGTGAGTGAATGGACACGTGCAATACCACACATACGCCATAGTTTTATACTCACATTGTTGGAAGTGTTACATACTTCCCAACGTGTTAATCATTTTTAGAGACGAATGACCTCAAGTGTGTCACAACATATTTTCACTCGAATTGACGTAGTCGGACTTTGTGGTCACATGCAACCAACCATTTTAGTTTCTATCGGAGGCGCCACAATTTATTTCAAAGGAATTAGCTTTTTAACAGGGCTTCCTAAACTAAATTCACATCCATCTATTTATTGTGTAGAGTTATACCGCTAATCCTCTTCGATGTTGTGGGTGAGCTGGAATATTTCCGAGATGACTTTGGTTGAGAAGAGGGGTGCACCCTAAACTGGTGGTCAACCAGTTGCAGGACACGTGTGTATGCCCTAATGTGGAGTGAAAACTGCAGCATCAGAATATATCTCATCACTTTCCCCCTGTTGAGGTTGCAGCGACAAAAGCGCTTTGGTCAGCCTGCCCCGGGGGCAGCTGTGGCTAAAGATCGTAGTTTACCACCACCAGGGCGTGAATGAGTGAGCGCATGAGTAATGTATTCATTGTCAATTGTCTTTCAGTGTCCAGAAAAGTGTGATATACAATTTCTTTATTATTATTATGGTATTATTATTATTATTATTGATTGAGGTCTGACCCATATGGACATACTTTGTACAATCTGTTGTTTGATTGTAGTTTTAATCAGCATAAATATCTAACTGAACCAATTTTTCCCCAGAGTCTTCCCCAGTGTGATTACATTCATTTGTTTACTGAGAGAAGCTGGGGTACTTGGCTACAACCCAAACATTACTCATCACTTTTGTAAATATTGGCTGGCAACTGGATTCTAATCAGCCATTCTCCTGATTTAAAATCTAACACTATTGTGTGTGTGCATGTGTGCGTGCGTGCGTGTTTCTGCATGTGGATTTCTGTTGATGTTTCATTCCACCTCATTGACGTCATCAGATCATATTGAGCATAAACAGCTCTGCATCTCGACACCCCCTCTTACCTCTGTCAAGTCAATACCGCTGCAGAATGACTGCTGTTCAATTGATTTATTCCATTCTGATCGATGCATCACTGCGCCCCTGCAGATTTTCAACTTTTTACATAGCGCTAAAAGTAGAACCCGGGGCTCTGTGATATGGTTAAAATTTTACATCTTGATATTTTTGCCAGCTATCTCGATAATGATATTACTATGGATTCAGTGAAAACTAAGCATGAAAAAAACCCCCCCAAATATCAATTCAAAAGGATGTGGAATGTGTCGTGTTTTCTTTTTAGAACTTACTGACAGCCATCAATGTCAACAGAGTCAGCAAAAAAAAATAAAAATGTTTAAATTTACTTTATATTGCCACTGTGCTTAAATGATAATTTTATTCTACAACAGAAGTGTCTGTTGGGTTTGTGTATGTAGATCAACTGCTTCAATGTATGTGTCCATGCACAACCGTAGTAAGCATCAGCATGTTCAGAATTCAGAATGTGTATGGATGGGTTGTTTGGCATGGGAGGAACCCCCCCCCCCCAAAAAAAAAAAAAACATAACCTCTCAAAACCACGCATGACGATGGTTGTCTATGTATTGATGCATTAAATGGCGATGTGGTGTGTGAATTTCCAGTGATATGAACTATGCCTGGATCGCGTTTTGACAGCCAACTAAGATTCCCGTTGTGACCGAAACAAGCGCCTTGCCTGCACGGACGGACTGCTCACACCTTTTTACAGCAATTTTTGGAGGGTGCACACATCTGCTTGTTGTAAATGAATAATTCATAAGAGAAACAAAACGTACATTTTGAAGATGGTTTTCTTAAGATGTGCTTTTCCTGTAGGCGCTGCAACATTGTCGACCTTGGTGGAGGTCCGCCCTCTTCCTTTTGCCATTCTAGTGTAAAGATCCATTTGTGTACATGTGAATGAAAGTTGTGACCTGAGAAATATTCTCACACTTGACTTTTTCGTGCCAGCTGGAGAGTTGCAGTGTTTCCCTCGCTTGTCAGTGTACACGTGAGCACACACAGAGTTATCGCTCTGTTTAGCCTGACCTATATCACTAGCCTGTTATTGGTAGCGCCTTGTCTGGGAGGAATGATCGCACTAATGTACATTTACACCTCAATGACTTTGATACAAAGAGAACGCGATAGAGAGAAAGAGCGAATTCTGTCGGCAAAACAAGGAGATGTAAAAGCTATTAACTGTGAGTAAAAAAGTAGAAGAGGCACCAAGACAGTGAAGGCAGAACGAAAGGAGAAAGAGCAGTCTAATGATGACTCGTTGACATTTCATAAAAGCATTGGAGACTCCTGAGTTGTCTGCTGCGGCTCATTTCCCTCTGTGGCTTTGTTGACCCAAGCACACAGCTTCACCTTGGAGATAGATTTCAAAAAAAAAAAAGAACTGTGTGTTGTCAAGATGATGAAGTGTAAATTTAGCCTTTTCCTTTGTTCTATTTTTAACGTATTTGTTGGCCACTTCTCTACACCTGCAGAATCGAATTGGGTCCAACACTGCAGCACAATGGAAAATGGCCAGCACGTACATTATGCCTCATACTTCGAAGCTACTCTATATCCAAAAGTCTGACAGACACATTTTATACCTCTGATTAAGATTGCCAATGTACAGTATTAGAAATGGCTTGTTGCTTTTATAGTGCTAACAACACTGAGAACATTTTGATAGGTTCATGCATTGGATGTCATTATACTGTCAAAGAACCTTGAGGTTCACTTTTAACTTTTTAAAAATTGATGTTTTTACAAATAAATCACTGTGAAGATTCACTGTACTTTTCCATAAGAATGATGTGTATGTAAAACCACAGATGGGCTCGTCAGTAAGTTTTGACGCCATTATACTGTCAAAGAACCTTGAGGTTCACTTTTAGCGTCAGAAAGTTGTTGAAGTACGGGGCACTTTAACTTTTTAAAAATGGATGTTTTTAAAAAATAAATCACTGTGAAGATTCACTGTACTTTTCCTTAAGAATGATGTGTATGTAAAACCAGAGATGGGCTCGTCAGTAAGTTTTGACGGTCTGTCATTTGTCATTCGCCAGCTGGGCTACCTTTCCCTCATCGGCAATCCGCCATTATTTCCAACTGACCCAAACCGTAATCGTCACTCTGTCACTCCGTCATTGTTATTTTAACCGCACTTCCCTCATCACTAAGCTTTCGTTGTCACTGCCCAATTTAATTTTTAATACTAAAATGATACATGGAGTACAGTATCTCCATCATACAGTTCCTGCCCAAAGAGCTTTACAAAGCCTCACATTCAATTATTTGCTAACTTAATCTTAAGTACAGCACGAGGCAGTTCCAGCGCCTGCCTCTGTTTTAACTCCTAAATCATCCTAAAAGTGTTTTACCTTAAAGATTATCATGACTTAGTTTAACCAGGATCCCACTTCACATTGTGGCCCCGAGTAAAATCCAATCCAAGTCGGTTAAAATTAAATGCTCCACACTTGCGGGCATCAGCAACATCGTACAGCTGAGGAAACATTCTCTCTGGGGCAAATAGCTTTCATTTCTTTTGCTATGCGTGATGGTGAGAGAGAGAGAGAGAGAGAGAGAGAGAGAGAGAGAGAGAGAGAGCGAGGTTTCATACACTGTCGAGATAGGTTTCATCGACTGTACTACTGTGTGTATTTAAAGCTCATTAGCTGGCTAATTTACTATTCACATTCACGCACATCCACTTACGGGCACCCGCTTCCATGTTAACAGCTCGACGAACCCACTTACCACCACACGAGACATCCGCACACATTAAGGACCCCATTAAAAGGCCAGTATACACAACACAACACACCTCGCTGCATAGCGCCACCTACTGTCCAGGAACTGCAAAGTGTTTCCATATACAGTGTAGTTAGTGCAGTCCGCTCAAATAATTCACCCCTGCGGACAAACACACGAAACAGGCGGTGCGTGTTTCTGTCACTCGTCAGCGAAACGAAAGTTGGTTATTGACGAACTGAAAAGGTCCGTCGGTACTGACCTGGTCAGTGACCCGTCCTTCATCAACCTTCCTTCAGTACTGACTGAATGCCCACTTTGAGTTAAAAGCCTACAGCTGCTCATTACATCATCAGTCAAGAAAACCAGCCACATCAAAAATGGAGACATGCCGTGGATTCTAGAGCATAAGCATATGCTTGATGCAAGCTACTTCTGCTCCACAGCACACAGCATCCTCAAAAGGAACCTTAACATCAGCAAGGCGTTCACCACAATGCAGTGAATGCAAACTCGTTTTCATAAGGAGCACGGCGGTGGTCTAGGCTGCTTTGTCCGCTTGTGTGTGTGTGTCTGTGAGTGTTGTAAAGAGAGTCGCCTGGAATAGCTAGCAGTCTGATCCAAAACTGTCATGTAGTGTTAGACCTAATGGGAGAGCAATGTCTATGGCAATGCACACACGCACTTGCACTCTAACATGTGCACAGAGACAAAAACAGGTGCACTAATAACCCCAGACAGGATTTGTATTGTATAGAATATTCTCAAAAGAATTGTAAAGCAATAATTATACATGAACGTAAAAGCGGATTATACAAAGAGTCTCAAAAATGTCACCCAGTCTGTACCTGCTGTTGAATTTTTGAGGATGTTTCTCTCGCATGGTGTGAAAGCGGTGTGCGATGGAGGCGTCCTTTTGGCGCAACAAATCCGCATCAGTGAGCCACAGAGACATACACACACACACACACACACACACACACACACACACACACACACACACACACACACACACACACACACACACACACACACACACTAGTATGCTACAGTGAATCAGCAGAGCTGGCCAGAGGCTTTCATACAATAAGGCAAAGAAGAAAAAAAATGAAATGGGATAAAAGCACTGAATGTCAAGCCTGGGTCACACATGTCTCTTCCCATTGCTGATTCTTCATCTCACCACCTGGCTGACAGAACACTTACTTGACTTATTCATCATGCTCCTCCAACTCATTGAAAAACCAAAAACATTGAGGCATTGCATTAAGGTCACCAGGACAGAATTTTTTTTATAAATGTCCGCTGGTGACAACGGAAAGCTATTTCATATTGGCACTTTCAAGGGACCCTGAAATTCATCCTTACAGGCACTTTTGTTCTAACCTCTAAAAGGATGAAATAAATATGTTTGGCTTATTAGCATGTTGAAAGAAAAAATATTTATTGACATTAATAATGTAAATGATTCCAAGTTTTTTTAAATTATTTTCATATGGCACAAAACATTAACAAGTGTATTTTGGCACTTTGGTTCAGCTTCTGGGATGGGAAATCCATCCTGCAGGTGCTCACCTCGCAGTTCAAGGTCGCTTTTTTTAAATCTGGGTCTCAAGGGCAGCCACCCTGAGCTCGGCCCTAAGTTGTCATGGTGATGGAATCTGCTACTTGCTATTGGCTCAGCATTCTGCGGGGTGGAATGAGTGCTAGCTGATTTGCATGCGACTGGAATGTGTGCTCATCAGATTAAAAATAAGGTTAAAAAGTGCTACAATCAAACAATGCAAACCAGCATCATTCATATTTTTGGCAGGGGTATAATTGTAAAATGCTTTTTACCAGTAAGAGCGGTTTGATGTGTATTCGTTCTCATATTCTAACAGTGACACAATCTTGTGTGACGACAGGCAGCGTTGACTTTGTTTGTAGCTGCGAGGTCACGCAGAAGTTCAAGTACTAGTCTGGGAAACAGGATTATAACAGCCGTGCTCAGGAATTTCATCATCAGGATTTCCCTCAGCTTGCAGTCTTTGACCTGCTAGCTAATTAAAAACTTGGAGGAAAGACAAAGGACGTTTACCTCCTTTCTTCTTCCTTCTCATTGTTCACCGAAGAGAAAATCCAGGATGATGTGGAAGAAAGTTCTTTCGAGGCCAACCCAGGTCCTTGAATTAGCATACTGTGCGTGTTTCGGTTCCCGAGTCTAAAGTTATACCTTTGAATGCAGGGGATATACTAAAGCGCTACTGAATTTTCCACCAAGCAGTACAGTCCCGTTTAGCTCACCAATGTTTCATTCACAAGGTAAACGTTTAACTCGGGAAGACTGTAGATTATCTTTTTGGGCAAGCTTTGGAGCTGGAAGATCACGGTTCTCCTGCAGTATTTGCGAGTCAACGTACATAATGCAGTTTTCTGGTACCAGGAACGAGAGGCTGTGCGACCTTTGATTTGTTTGAATATTTCAGTAATAAGAAATACAGGACTGTTAAATAGAGTTATTTCTGAAAAACTAGGCCATCTCGTACCTGGATAGTGTTCGGGTTCGATTCTACGGTCTGGATGTCAGCGATCTCATCAGTGGACTTTTCCCCGCAACTGACTTCAAAACATGAAGAGAAAGTATAATCTTTCCAATGACCTTTGAATGTCAATGAATATCCTACAAGAGCAACCACTCCAGTCAACTTCTGCCTCATCTTTGCTTTCAGAAATTAAACTTGCGTCTCTTTTTTTTTTTTTTTTTGTGCGTTGCATGTGGAGGCTCTCAGTCGTACAGGAAAGTTCCATCGTAGAAAGGGTTCCACAGGTACAGATGACGACTGACGGAACCCTTTCTACGATGGTTTGTGCGTTGCACTTAATTACTTAGTTCATGAAAAAAATAACCAACTCAGCCTTCCTGAGCAGAGCGAAACAGTTCGCTGAAGCGGGTTCGTCCTGAGTAGGTGTGATAGCACGGAGTCTCTTTTGGGCAACTTTTGCACTCCATTTGAGCGTGATGATTTACAAAAACCTAATTTTCATGGTCTGCAGAGCGCAGACGTTTAGGGACGCTCTTGCACATTTGGTCAAGAGCTATGCAGGGTTATTTTCTTGTTGAAGAAACTTGCTGTCCAAGCTCAAGTGTCTTATGCAGATTTTAGTTTAGTTTCGGAGAGCCGGCAAGAGATATAATAAAACGCTGTGTGCGTGTTATTTTTCTACTCTTCTCTCGGAAATTGTGACATTCATATATTGTGGTCAGTGTGCATGCATGAATGTGCACGTGCTTGCCATTGTGTGAGGGGCGGAGGAGGTTGGGGGAGGGAGGAGCGTTGTTAACACATGGAAGTCATGCAACCCTCGGGACTGCAGAGCTGGAAGCGCATTTTTTTTCAACCTGTTTACAAGCGTGCGTACGTGTGTGTTTTGGGCGGTACACACAATTAAAGGACCGTAGTTGCATTAGCAAACGTATATTTAAACAGGCGTGTCTGTCATGCAAATATAATGAATGTATGCATGTGTGTGTCTGCGCATTACCGGAAAGAATGTCCTTTAACTATAAAGGTCAGATATTACCCAGCATTCAGGTGTATTTGATTCATTCATTGTATTTTTTAATCGAATTACATCCATTCTACCTGAAGAAAAAAAATGACATTGTTGTCATGTTTCTCTTTTTTTTTTTTTTACTCCACAGATTATTGCATATCAGCCATATGGACGCTCTGTCGACTGGTGGGCATATGGAGTGCTTCTTTATGAAATGTTAGCTGGACAGGTGAGTCTCTCTTACACACACACACACACACACACACACACACACACACACACACACACACACACACACGAATAGAATAAACAAAGCATTTCATATCCATGCGACTCAGTAAACTGCCAAACTATTAGTTTGTTTTCACAACAGATGACAAATATAGGCCTGTTAGTTTTATTTTGTAGTTCTACAAGTGTTGCTGCACCTTTTGTCTCAAATAACAGAACTTTGGCTCAAGACAGAAAATCGGCCATGCGATGATTTGCATAGCACAAAACTTGAGGCACTACACCTTCTTGTATTTTCAACAAATGCTACCAAATCTATAATTTTTTAAATTCAATGAACATAACTTTTTACCTGAGATGCCCCCATGCCTCTGAGTACGTGAGGAACTGGGTAAAGAGGTCATGACGCAGATGGGCTATCTCGAGCAAGCCTAGTGGAGTGTAAACGACAAATAATTCATTTCCTGAACTGTCGAGACATCCAGATTAGAGTTACTGATGATAAACCACCCAGCGAGGAAAGCACAATGCTGGGTTATCTGCTGCCTTTGCTCAGAAAGTTCTGCTTTGGGGAACTTCCTTGCAACAAATTTCTCTATGATTGGAAGTCCTGTATTCTCTAGCTATTCAAAACTTCAATGAATGAAATACAATGACATCCAGCACACAAACGAGCACAGATTCTGTTTGCCTACGCCTTGATCAAATTCACTAAGATCGCGTTGCACCACGTGTGCCACAACTTAGACCTGCTTTCAAATGGTATAAAGTCGGGGAATAGGCAGTGGTTCACTGTACTCCATTTTGCCTTGAATTTGGCAGACGTGCTAACCACTGTAAGAGTGGTTAGCACGTCTGCCAAACGGTTAAGGGTTCCCGTGTTCAAATCATGGCCCATATCCTCCTATACACGATTGAAAATGGATCGAAAGTTGATAAGTAGATCCGAAAATTGAAAAGTAGTTCACTCCATTTAACATCAGTTGTTTAAAGATGCAATTAATTAATAATCAATTCCATACAAATGACCTTATTCTTGACGGTACATCAATTGATAATTCAACTGTAATTTCCATTTGAACTGCAGAGTTTTAAAATTTGGTCATTTTATATTTGTATGTCAGAAAAAACCCTGATTAAAAATCTCTAATTGCTCCACTGTTGGATCCCTCTCATGCTCCGCGGCACCACTTAGCAAAATGTTTGTGGTCTCAGAACTGCAACCATGTATTCATCCCATGTTTGATAATGGATGAACCGCCAACCCTCAGCAACATCACGCTCCTTCTATTCGCAGCCTCCTTTTGATGGAGAGGACGAAGACGAATTGTTCCAGTCCATTATGGAGCACAATGTGTCCTACCCAAAGTCCTTGTCCAAAGAGGCTGTTTCCATCTGCAAAGGGGTGAGTGAAAGGTTCGATACATCACTGGCGGGTTTCAGATATGCCACTTTCTGTGGTCAAGCAAGCGGTGGATCTGCTGTATATAAAAAGTTAATGTGAGGCGATTCAAACCTCCTTTCGACATGCAGCATCAGTCACAATGCTCCAACAGTGTGCGGTTTCAAACAGCACACTCCACTCTGTTCCCCCACACCCCCACCCCTACCCCAAAAAACAAACAAACAAACAAAAAAAAACTAGTCCCAGGCGAAGCTTGTGCATATCAGCAATTTTAAGTGCAGTCGGTGGCGCTCTTCATTGAAGCCAACATAATTTAAATTCATGTATAAGGATGTCTGCTTGTTCTACAATTCTCGCATTTTTGTTCTGAAAGAAACAGATGTTCTATTTCAGTGTAAATAAGAATATATGTTCTTTAAATCTGGTTTGACCACCTCTCCCACATTTTTGACATACACACACAGGTGCATTATTAAAACACTGTAAGAACCCCCTTTTTTTTGTCCATTAAACCTGTACTGTAAAACATACTAGCTCTGTACAGTTACCATCATCGTCATCATCATTTTCCCAAATAGTAAATTATCAGTACCGTATTTTTCGGATTATACGTCGCTCCGGATTATAAATCGCACCAGCCAAAAAATGCATAATTAAGAAGGAAAAAAACATATATAAGTCACACTGGAGTATAAGTCGCATTTTTGGGGGAAATTTATTTGATAAAATCCAACACCAAGAACATACATGACATCTTGAAAGGCAATTTAAAATAAAAATAAGATAGAAAACAACACGCTGAATAAGTGTACGATATGCTAACGTTACATGACGCATAAACAACGAACTGAGAACGTGCCTGGTATGTTCAAGTAACATATTAAAAGTTATTCAGATAACTATAGCATAAAGAACATGCTAACAAGTTCACCAAACCATCAATGTCACTCCAAATCACTAAATCCAATGGAATCTTCATCCTCTGTGTCACTTTAAAGCAACTCCACCAACTCCGGAGGTAGAAGATGCAGCGTTTCCTCTTCTACGTCGCTTACGTCCGACTGATCGTGGTTTTATCAATATAGGTCTAGAGCGGACTCTTGTGGTTTAATGTGAAAATAACATGTGAAATGATATAATAATGTGTTAATAATTTCACCCATAAATCGCTCCAGAGTATAAGTCGCACCCCCAGCCAAACTATGAAAAAAAACGTGACTTATAGTCCGGAAAATACGGTAAATGATATGAAAATTGTTTTTTGTGTAATTTCTTTCTTTGTATACTACTTCTCAATTAACTTAATTCACCCTAAGTTACTTTGATGGTTTTCACCGTGGAAAATATGGGAGCGCACCACAGGCACAACATGAAATTTGGTGTGATGGATTTGAAAGTGTTGGTGGCAGACAAACACATTGCTGTACTCAATTACACAAATCTATCGCTCTGATCATTTTGACGAAGCCAGCAAACGCATAAAAGCCATTTCGTTTGTTTGATTTACTTTCTTAAAATCATGTGAATCGCTCGCCACCGTTCACAAGCATTCACCGCTCAGTGAGAGACTGGCTTGAGGCTTTTTAAAAGGCCGCAGCTCCATGTTATACTTTGTACACACAATAATGACTAATTTTAACAGGTTGCATGGAACTGACATGTTCAGTATTGATATTATGGGATCATGAATGCATTATGCATTACAAGATTTATTTAGACAATAGTGTGTGAATATGGGGCACTGGGTCTCTTGGGGGAACAGCAAGTCAGGCACATAATATGCTGGAACATAGCATCTCGGTCAGTGTCAACAACACTGTGAGTTAATGCAAATTGTGACAGGACACAAGATAAATGTTGTTTTCAGGATACTTATTTAAATTGCAGCTATGCAAACAGAAATTCATCATAGCCGAGTGTCCTGGTCCAGTTAATTCCAAAGCTGACTCTTCTGTGATTTGTATTTAGCTTAGCGGTGGTAATGTGTAATATGAATCAAGTACTTTAACTGGAAAGAGTCTTTTAATAAATGAGTCTTTTTTCAAATGATTATTTAAAACTTTTAAATTACTATTATAAATTAATAAATTGTTTTAGGTGGTATAGTTTACTTGGCACGTACCTCCCCAAGATGGCCGCCACGTATACACTTCGTTACCCGGTTACTACAGTGCTAAATTGTCCAGTATTCTATCGTATTCATGAATTGATGAACACGAAGAGGGAAAACAAGATCCGGATATGATAGTTGGTGTGATTAAAAGTGGCAGCACTACTCCAAAGGGAAAACAAAGAGACGGCACGTTTTTAAAAAAAATGATGGTTATGTCACTTATTTTCGAGCCCTTCTGTGTTGTTGCACTATGGTGACCTAGAAAGGCAATGGAATCACATTAAGGAACGCATTAGTGAAAAAATTACTCTGGAGAGAGTTACAACAAAACAAAAAACAAAACATTTATAGTAGAACTGTGATGTAAGATTACCCCATGTGATAGACTTGTTTTGACACCATATCCACT
Organism: Hippocampus comes; assembly: GCF_001891065.2. Lineage (NCBI taxonomy): Eukaryota > Metazoa > Chordata > Actinopteri > Syngnathiformes > Syngnathidae > Hippocampus > Hippocampus comes. The sequence continues at coordinate 2,433,970 of NW_017805497.1, read as the reverse complement.
TTGTTGTTTTGTACATGAAACAGCTAATGACTAAGCATCCATCCAAGCGTCTGGGCTGTGGCTTTGAAGGAGAGCGGGATGTCAGAGAGCATGCCTTCTTCAGACGTATTGACTGGGAACGTCTTGAGAGCAAGGAGATACAGCCACCTTTCAAGCCCAAAATGGTAAGTCCTGTGCACATACACTTACTATAAATAGTAGCAAGAAGAGTATTTGCTCAGTGGAGACCATAACGTAGTACATCGATCATCTGTTACCAGTCCTAATGTCTCTGGATGTTGTGGGAGTGTCTTGATTGATACCCCTTTGCAACACTGGGTGGACATCTTGGAGAATATCTCTAAGGGTGGAGGAACATATCCAGGTTGGGGAGTAGATCCCGTTGGTTGTATCCTCAACAAGCATCTGAGATCATTGTAATATTTATTCATTCATAAAAGTGAAATTTGGCAGTAACTAAATGATATTCGAGTGTCAACTACAATGAATGCAGTGCAGTGCAACCAATATTTTAACTCTGACAGAGAGATTGGTTACAGATTTCAGCCATATACGCCAATGAAAGCACAAAAATAATTCCATGCTGTTCACATTTGCCCACACATGTACGACGACCGTGATATGAACAGAAAGACTGCTTTGAAATATATTATTGTTGTAAGGTAAAATTTAAACAACACATTTCAACACTCGATCATATTTCATTCACGTGTCCGTTATCGACTCAAGCAACACTTTCTAAACTAAGTTGTGAACAACATTAGCCTGATTTAATGTTATACTACATCACTACATTATTATAACGTTTCCTGTGTTTATGACAAATCGCCATCCATCTCTAGACTCCGAGTGCTTTCCCACCACCCGGTCGTCAGGGGGATGCAGCCATTTAGGTATAGCTCATGAATATTAAACAGAACAAGTCATTCCAGTCCATCAAGGGGCTACCTGACTAAACAGCTTCATTGTTACCGTTAGATGTATGGAACTTACCAGGCAATCGTTTACAGGCTTTATTGGCACCTCAGCATGAGGAACATTATCATTATATTGTTTACAAGAATTTTGTCATGCTTAGTCAGTGGTAACTACCAGTCCTGTGATTCTAATCAATCCGATGGCAAAAACAACAGGCAGAAAAGCAGTAACAGTGGTAAACATAGCTTAAACATGATTATCATCATCATCATCATCATCGTCGTCATGGCTACTGGCGATCATCTTCAACTGTCATCAAATTTTAACCCTGTGCAATGGTACGTGTACGCCGCAGAAGTCCTTTCAATGTGAATCAAGTCCACTTACCTCATGGTAACTTCTGGCGGATATTCTTGTTGTCCATGCATGTTCTTCTTGTCCTGCTGACCTTTCAGAAAAAGGTGTCGCAAAAAGCCAAACAGGCCAAAAGTTAACCCTGTGATGCAGAGCTGTAGGGACAGGGTATAGCATATGTGACATACAGTATGCTCCATGAATAATTCCAAATCTTCTTATGCCAATGTATAATGCACACCGTGTCAATTATTTAAGAAGGGTACAATGAGGCAAGTCTTGTCAACCTAAACATAAAAACAAATATAAGCATGGAGTACAGGTAGAATTTGTCATAGGAACGCCTGTGTGTGTGTGTGTGTGTGTGTGTGTGCGTGTGTGCGTGTGTGTGTGTGTTACACATTTGAATACAGTATTTCTTTTCTTCTTTCAACTCTCAAGGGTTCCTCTTCCTCTATTAAGGTGAATCCCGGCCTGACTATCCCTGCAGCCTCCTGCTGCTCAATGGATGCACTTTTGTGTGATGTTCGTGTTGTGTGCGCGCGTATGCGTGACTTTCAGTTTCAAAGATCGTATGTTAGAATAACGTGAGTGCTGTGGGAATAGGGGCAAGCTGGGTATGCATGTCCCGTATACATACTTTATATGTGTCTGGTGCACAAAAAGTGCACGTTTTCAAAAATGGAAAAAGAATAGAAGCTTATTGCTCTTGTGCTTGTCCACTTTTGTTCTGGTCCAATTCTACATTGAAGGGAAGCCAATGCATGTGTGTTGGCACTGTCATAGCGCAATGAATGTTTGCACGGCAGTACTGTAGATGTGGAAAAAAAATAAGAAATGGTCGTGCCAGGATGAATGTCATCATCTGTTATGTAATGGTCGATCACGTCCATCTCAGCTCTGGAATACGGCACTGTGGAGTCCATTACCAGCAAATAGCTATTGTTATACTCCCTTCACACTCGACTACATCCAACCGTTCCTCTCCAACCCATTCTGTCTCCCTCTTTTATGCACACCCATCTTTGCTCAATCCCATTTCATCCGCCTGCGACAGCTGCACAATTGCAATCAATACCCTCACTGCATCCTGCTGAGAGATTCAAACGCGGATAAAAACTCTGTGTCAGAATGAGCATCAAGGCATTCTCATTAAGTGTTCATCCATCACGGGATGTCGTTACCCGGGCAACAGCAACAACATCCATTGAGCGGTGTGAGCCAGAAACGCCCACTTATGGATAGCCGACATGCTTCATGGCTTTAAGGAGGAAACTAGGTCAAGTGTAGAAGCTGTTGATTGATAGTTGTAATGAATAGAGGATGAGAAAGGAAGAGTGGGAGGGTTTGTGTCATTGCACAAACAATCTGGAACAGTGGCCACGGATGACATAGCTAATGGGGTTTGTGGCCACTCGCATGAATTACGATACATTCAGTTGTGACTCACTGCAGCTGTGTAAGACAATGAAGGTACACACTCGAGCAAGATGACATTGACACATTGCCTATTTTGGCCAGCACTGAATGGACTAAATCGGATTTATTTACATTTTGACATGACGGCATCTATGTTGGCATCAACCCTGCACCTAAAGAAATCATGCTCATGCAGGAAAGCCGTGCTTTTCCAGTGCTATTCAGCACAAGATGACACTGAACTTGGGATGTCCTGATGCGATCACGTGATCAGAAATAAGAGTCCATCACGTAATTTTCAGCTGATCCGCTATCAAGTGAAAATAAAGTCCGGGAGTTTCTTGGTGAAACATACGCTGAGTTGAAATGTCTTCACTGCTAATAAACAATTCAATGTTGGATGATGAGATGAGGTGAAGAGTGGAGCGCTTCTCACAGCCGTGGCTATAGAGGGAGCGAGGTAGTTACAGCACGTGAGAGCGAGTGTGTTGGCACAACTCTAAATGGAGGCGAGCCAACAGTTATCATCCTAAGTAGCTGACTTATTTTAATATGCTTGAGTGCAGAGGCGTGCATGGCTGTGTACATTCAAAGAGGGAGAGAGAGAGAGAGAGAGAGAGAGAGATTAAAGATGAGAGAAAGTAGGTCAAAATCCCACGTAGTACATTTTGTCACCGACAATGTATCAAGAGCATGGATCATCAACCCGTAAGATTTGGCTGAATCATACCATGAGAATGAGGGCATGAATGCTGGTCTAAAGAGATACATTTCGAGTCAACATGGCGCAGAGGCCGTGGTCCATGTCTCCATCATGACATGCTCTGTCACGTCTTGAGCTTCAAGTCATAAAAAAACAGAACGTAACACACGAATATGTTGGAGCGAAATGATTTATCAGCGGCAAAATTATATATGTATAGACACACACACACACACACACACACACACACACACACACACACACACACACACACACACACACACACACACATTTTTTTTTTTTTTTTTTTTTTTTTTTTTAGCATGCATAGTCTTGTCTAAAGAGAATACCAGGTCAGTTACGGATACTTTGTCTGCTTCCTCGATGAAGGTGGACAAGGTGGAACTAAAGTAATACTGTACTTTTGGTATTAAAAATGCTTTGGCCTGATCACAAAAACATCATTTCAAACAGGTGGTGTTTGAAAGGGTAACAGAAGGTCGGTTCCCAAAACCATACACACATACGTGGATTTGCAAGCTCGGTATTTGCAAATTAAACAAGCTAAAATTCCTGTGACACGTTTCCCTTTGCCACTCGAGTTGTTTTGTCCTGCAATGTTTCCTAGCCAGTGCCAGCTTCATTTAAAGATGCATATTTATTGCTGACAATTTGTCACTGTGCTTTTGGTAAAATATGTCAAAATAATAGAATACTAAAATATCCATCCATCCATCTATTTTCTGATCCACTTTATCCTCACAAAGGTCGCCGGGGGTGCTGTAGCTTATCCCAGTTGTCTTCGGGCAGTAGGAGGAGGGAAACCCTGAATCGGTTGCCAGCCAATCGCAGGGCACACATAGAAACACAAACATTCGCGTTCACACTTACACTAGGGACAATTTCAAGTGTTCCATTAACTTGCCACGCATGTTTTTAAAATGTGTGAGTAAACCGGAGCACCCGGAGAAAAGTCACACGGGCACGGGGAGAACATGCAAACTCCACACAGGAAGACCGGAGCCGGAATCGAACCTTGTACCTCTTACACTATGAGGCTGACGCGCTAACAAGACGACCAGCGGGCCACCATAGTAAAATATGTCAAAATTTATGCCACAAAATGATCAGAAGAACAGCTGTAAACATGTTTAGTTTTTAAAAATCTTCAACAACATCCTGCATGTCAAGCAAGTGCTGTTGAATATTTCTATTCTGTTGTCAATCGTGGAGTTAAAACAAAAAATCCCAAGATGGACATGAGAGGTCAAAGTGAGAAATGTGCCGCCTCTCTTGGGCAAAGGGTAGGAAGTGATGGATTCAAGACGACAGTTGAAGAACGCTAGCATTACCCATCAGGTATCTCTCATGCACGTACATACGCATACCACCACCAGTGTTTGTTTTTTTTTTTGTGTCGAAGAGTGGCTCAGAGGGACTGTCACCTGTTGGTAAAAATACCACTTTTGAATAAGGCGGACACACAAACACGTTTGTACTTCTTTGTATTGACCTGTTTTTGTTTTTTGTTTTTGTCAATTAAAAAAGAATGTCAGCAAAACAAAATTGTACATGCCGAGACAACAAAAAACATTTCTGCCCGCGCATTTGCACATTTACACACAATTGACACAAACATGAACACAGGCTTTGTATCCATCCCTACAAATAGTATGTGGTTGTATATCGTGTGTTAATGATAATTGTCAGTGTTTTTTTTTTGTTGTTTTTTTTTTTTTTGTAAAAGAGTCCGCGAATCATTTTTATATCTGTATCCGTAGTTGTTCACTTTATTTTGTCCATTTCACATGGCTACAGTGTGCGCAGTTACTGCTCTTGGCGCTTTTGTGGAAGCCTTTTTCATTTGACAGCTGCTTCAGGTGATGAGATGATGGTTGGAGGTTGAACGAGAAGTCGTGAGCAGCCACGAGGATTCTGCTCCTAGCACTGTGCATCCAGGCCAAAACATGGCAGAACAAAGTTAGAAGGAGCCCTACATGGCCGAGCGCGTCATGAATCTCTCTTGACCTAAATAAGCCGCTCTGTCTGAACAAGACTCAGATCTTAATTAATTGGAAAAGGAAAGGAAAGAACTGGTAGACACATAAGGGCAGCCAGGGACATCCCACAAGCAAGTTGAACTTATTTCGGAGAAGATTTCGACCACCAATTAGGTCAGGAGACAAGCTCATTCTTATCTACCGTTATCCACATATTTCTTATTCATTGTTGAATTCTAGTGGCTTTATTTTTGAGTCTGTTATCATCAACTATTTTTATAATGAGTACATTGGAATATCATGGTTGAAAACAATATGAAACAGACGAAACATTGTTTACATTAAGTGTGTTCAACTCTAGAGGCTTCCATGAATTATGTGTGATTATTCTGGTTAATGTACACACTGTACGGAATACAACATGCACCGCTCATTTATGAAAAACTGCAATAGGTAGCCATTAAATCCAGAATCTTCAAAGCTGTTATATGAGAGCCACATTGCCTGCCAAGAAAATAAATACAAACGAGTCTTTTTGTACAGCGTGCATTATGAACATCTGACAGACCACTCAGCAACATTTCCACGTAGTCTGGTCTGGTGAACGAAACCCCGCACACGTCTCATCATGACTCAGTCATCAAAGTGCCGTGTTTGTTACTGTCTCTTTGTCATCATGAAAAACAGGGGGCGACAACCAATTCATCTCGTCGTCGTGGATGAAAATAACACAAGATGAGGCAAACGCAAATGGCAGCATTCAGAGCTGATGTGAAAATTGTTCTGCACTACTTCTTGACTCAGAAACAACAGGCCCCATTCCATGTGCGCATCAGACTGAAAAACGCTAATCCATCCATTGATTTCCTATAGTGCTTTTCTTCATTTGGCTCGCGGTTGAGCTGGAGCATATACCAGCTGACACTGGAAGAGGCAGGCAGGGCAAACACAGATGAACAAACGTTCACTCTCACGTTCTCACCTCGATTCAACTCATCTAAACTCAACTATATTTTTGTGCACTTTAAAAACAACCACCACTGAATACAAAGTGCTCTACATGGAGCAAAAATAATTCATACAACAACAAACAATTAAGAAATTATTTAATAACTGAATAATGCCGAAGGTTCAGAAGGAGGTCATTCCAAAGAGAGTGACCAGCAATGCAAAAGGCTCGATCTCCTCTGAGCCTCCGCTTAGTTTTTGGTACCTCTAGGGAGCCAGTGAAGGGATGCCAGAGTAGGAGTTATGTGCTCCCTCTTATGAGTACCAGTCGAGAGGTGAGCGGCAGCATTCTGGACCAACTGGAGATGCTTAATGGAGGATTGGCTCACTTCAAAGTAGTGCATTACTGTAATCCAGCCAGGATGTGACAAAGGCATGAATGACTGTTTCAAAGTGCTGCTGAGAAAGGAGAGGCTTGCTGCCGAAGATTAAAGAAGCTGGATTTAACAACGGCACCCGGTAGCCGGTCCAATTTGAAATCACTGTCTAGTTTAAGACCCAAGTTCAAGACTGTTGGTTTAAGATAAGGAGCCAGGGGGCCCCAAGTCGGCAGGATGGGATGTACAAGGGCCACTGGGACCAAACACCATCACTTCTGTGTTCTTTTCAATGAAATTCAAGAAATGTAGTGCCATCCAGGTCTTGATTTCCTCCAGAAAGGATAAAAGTGGCCTCAATGAGAAAGTGTCTTTTTTGCTGAGCGGGACATAGATCTGACAGTCATCTGCATAGCAGTGAAAGGAAATACCATTCACTCACGTTAACGGACAATTTAATGAATTTAATTTACTCTTCAATGAACTTTGGCTTGTGTTTTTCCGATATCTGAATTGTATTTGAATATGTATACATGTATACCGTGTGATATGAATCCAATAACCATTTTTAATTAGTCAAGAAACCATGCACGCACTGTCATTCTTTTGCATGAAAATTAATTGTAGTTGTAGGTCACGTGTGTGAATTGTTCATACCAAGCTAAAACTCACATTGATTGAATGAGCCCCGTTAGTTTGTTAGTGTTCTGCAGCCGTGCCAATGCTGATTTGCTCTTGTGAACGCTCCACTGCCATAGATGTGAATGAGATCTGGAGCATGTAATGTGATGATAATAGTCAGGTGTGTTATTTTCCATTTTTACGCGTCACCGGACGCCGAATATTCAGGTGAAGGGTTTGCCTCAACCCACTTCATTTTGGAACATTTCGTGCACATTACCAACAGGTTTGAGTGGGAAATGGTTGCACACTTCTTGCAATGTGCACACTGTCTAGTTGAAGGTATACTCAATTTTGCAAGACATTATGCATCTTTTTGGAAACAGTTTAAAAAACAATTTATAGGACTTTTATGATGTTTATGTGGCTTCCAAAATATTGGTAACAGCCCATGTGATTTTTCTTTTGTTAAGATAAATTAGATGTTCAGTAGCTATCAAAAGTGGTAAATTTGGCATCTAGTAAACTTACAGATTTGTCTCGAGTTGGTCCCTGAATGGATGCGTTGTGGGAAGTTCACCCCCGATTTAAGTCTGAGATGACAAGTAGAAGTTGGAAAATAAAAAGGGCAAAAGAGCAAACTGTGATCTCGCGGGCCACATGGGCGGTGCGATGCCCCTCGCTATTGAGGAGCGACTCGGGTCTGCGGCGATATTCGGTGGTGCGCTGGTTAGAGAGTTCTTGAATGGCGCACGTTTGTTCGAGCCTGGTAGCGCCCATTTTGGAGATCACCAGAGTCCCTCGGTCATCGTAGAAAATGAGTGAAGAGGGGTCCTCATGTATCTGGTGTAATGTCAGATTTGGAAAACTGTCGCTGTTTGTTCCAGAGCAGAAGTTGTGCCTCATTGTTATTTTATCCCAATATTTTTTTTCTTGACATCATTCAGCCTTCTTTTTCTGTTTTTGGTGACTCGCTTTGGCAGTGTTACAGCACCATCTCAGGCCTGGCATGTATACTACGGCGTTTCAGCAAAAAATGTTTGGACACACATTTTATTCAGTGTTTTATTTTGGTGGTTGCAAACGTTGTTCTCGTTTCTCTACCTCCTTCTAAGTGTATCCCTTCTGTGTGTGTACCTGGCATGTATACTACGGCGTTTCAGCAAAAAATGTTTGGACACACATTTTATGAAGTGTTTTATTTTGGTGGTTGCAAACTTTGTTCTCGTTTCTCTACCTCCTTCTAATTGTATCCCTTCTCTGTTTGTTTTGTCAATAGTGTGGCAAAGGAGCTGAGAACTTCGACAAGTTCTTCACACGCACGCAGCCTCAGCTCACACCTCCTGACGAGCTGGTGATCGCAAACATTGACCAGGCCGAGTTTGCGGGCTTCTCCTTCATAAACCCGCAGTTTGTACACCCGTCTCTCACCAACAGCGCATGAGAAGGATGGCCAAACGTCTCACCCGCTCCGTACTCATCCGGCAAGGATCTCCTCTCCTCACTGCCGTCCACTAATACAAAGCAACAACGTAACATGCGACCACCACTTGACATTACAAAACTCGATGTATCGTTTCGAATCACAAGAAGGCATGCTGATTTGTTTTCGAGATTCTAGATTAGCTTTGATTTAGAGTTTGCTGCCACAAGACGTCATTTCTTATAGTTTACTCATGAGCATGTATTGTGTACAATGATGTCCTTTTTATTGAACGTTTACTCCAAAACTGGACACACTAAGACATAACAGTGTTTGTAACTGCCAGTAAACGATGTAAAGGAATCCACAATTTTGTGGCGGGGTGTCAAAGAAGCAAGAATATTTCAAAGGAGCGTTCAAAGCATGGATTTATTCTGTAGGTGCATGTACTGTATGACTTATTTCAGAAGCCTTCTCGTCCACACACACAAGCATCTTGTCTGTGGTTCATAAATTCGTTTTTAATGAAGAATGAAGAATAGCCCGAAGGTACCTCCTGCCTCGGGAAGGAAAGCTATCGTAGCCAAATATTGAAGGCGAGGTGGTGCAGGCGTTGGAGAAAAAAAAGCACCTTTTGATTCAAGGTTCCTGTATCATGTTTACAGCTTTCTGCCTGTTTAATTTATTTCTGTCTACAAGGTTTTAGTGTCATTGGATTTGTGATTTTTTTTTCAATTGCCAGAAGTAGCAACAATGAAGTCCGATTTTAAGACCGCATGCAGTGGAGCCTGACAAAGAAAGAAGAGCTGGTCATTATGGCCGGGGAGTCGTTCCAAATTACAAAGCCCGACGAAACTTCTATTCGCTTCTTTTCCCTGCCGATTGTACAATGTTTTTAGAATTCTTTGAACACATTTATCAACCGTTTGACTTTAACTCACAGGATACATTGACATATCTCACATACCTTTAATATAATTATCAAAAGTTTACAATGCATCTATAAATCATCCACAAGTACAAAACCCGCTAACAGAAGTCGACAAATTGTCATTAACTTTCTGTTTTTAGAAAATAACAACAGTGGCATTCCCCCTTTTCATGCACCCCGTAACCTGATAACATGAGAAGCTGTCCACTGCAGTAACCGCTGTCCCTGAAAGGGTTAATATAAACGAGACCTGAAGTTTCTTGGATACAGCACTAAAAATCAGATGTAAAGTTTCTGTTTTTTATGCATTATGTTGTGTTTTAGAAAACAATCTTTCGTTCGATTTGTCAATAGTAGAATAATGTTTGTTTGTTGTTTTTCCCGAAGCTATAAATGTTTGAATCATCCTCATCGTTGTCATTCGAGATGATCCAGAACGCGTCTAAATCAGTGTAGAACACCTTTGTAAATAATCCTTATGGGGTATTTCAAAAAAATCTAGCACATTTTTACATCGAGATCTAAATGTGCTTTTCTTACATTGTTGAGAGGATGAGAAACTGCAGTTTAGCAGTGTAGCATCTTTATAACGAGAGCTCAAGTAACACTGCAAGTTGCACATTTTGATTGATTGGATGAACACGGCTTACCGTCGTGGGATTTCAAGTTGTGTTGGACGAGCAAGCATGTGGGAGCATCGCTCATGTGAGACATTTCATGCAGCTTGCCGCTGAAATGTCATCGTCGATTTCAACCAAAAAGGAATTCTCCCCTCCAAATGCAAGCCCCTTTTTAAAGACTTTCAGTCAGCGAGAACAATAGGAACAGGATGCGCCCGTTGTGTCATCTTAACTTTTCACTCTTCATCTTTATATTCAGTATTTATAATATGTGTGTTGGATTTGAATAGCGTTTTTTTTTTTTTAGTTTTCAGGTGTTCGATTGTGACTTTCGGCACACTTCCCCATTGGCCAAGAGCCCGTAACATATCCCACCAGAAGTTGTTATCATGAGAATTTAGTAGCATTTATTAGAAACAAAAAAAAAATGCACTGAAGTAAACATTAATTTGATTTTTTTTCAACTGAAAATCACCCCAATAATAGTAAATTCTAGCATTTTCTTGCCACCTTTGTGAAATAGATTTTTTTTTTTTTTTTTACAAAAGTGCATTTATGAACATTTGGTCATATGAATATCGGTAGTTCCACAGAGTTGCATAGGTGTTTGTTTTTTTTTCTTCTTCTTTCTTCTTTCTACCCAAAATCTTGCTGCCGTAGACTGTAAATTTCCCCAGTGTGGGACAAATTAAGGATATCTTAATCTTAATTATAAGATTAACATGATTTATGTTTGACAACATGACTATTTTTCTTTTAACCAACGAAATACAACTGTGCTAAAACAGTTGAGCATCATTTTTAGGGTAAAAAATAATTTGTTTATTATTTGAAATATTTTGAGCACAAGGTTTGCGTATTTGTGGAGCTTTGCAGAGATTCATCGCTCATTTATTGCATGTCCTCAATTGACTCCTAAACATGTATCACACCCCCTTTTAGGTCACAACATCAGGATTTTGTGGCTTTATCATGTTTAACGAATCCACCTCCAAGATTAGGTAGCGACAAGCACTGAAACATTGTTAGTGCTCCTCTAATGCTGCTTCTGTCGCTCTTGACCAGTGGGACCACTTGCTAATGTCTCATTAACAACGGGGTTTATAATCTTAAATGTTGTGTTTGGTATTTTGTTAGCTTTGCTTTTGTGTTGCTTTTGCGTTGCCAGTTATCTCTCCAGCTTCTTCAGCCAATCAATTAAAAAGAAGCCCTCCCTGTAAATTCACACAGACACACACACACACACACACACACACACATCTAAACTTTCTTTCCTGCAATATGTGACGTATCGCAGCATATAGCAAATCATCTTTCCCGTGCCAAACAAATGTGCCAGACGCTGTTTTTCCATTCATCTCTCCTGCCATGAAGCACACCCGCTGCAGGCCACGTAACAACACACAAGCATTGTTTCCTTACTAGCTCGTAACACACAGGCGCCACACAAACACCGTAAAGTACCCGGTGCTTCCATTTGTCTCCTGACTAGCCAGGCTGACTTTGGTCTGAATACACATTCTTCAGTTTGAATTGAAACATCTCTGCGTGGCATTCAGTAAAAACTGGGGTGGCCAATAACTAATGATCATTGAGTTGACCAATGTCAAATTTAGTTGCTGCTCTTAGCATTTTTTAATGAATAATTTGACATCATATACTGAGAAGTGATAAGTCATTTTAATCGACTTTTATTGGACAATAAATCACATTTGTGAAGAATTGTCCAATGTTGGCCATCAACTTTCCTATAACGCTTTCAATCCCTTCCACCGAGATGCAATGTCACTCGCTACTATGAAAATGGGAGCCGCAAACGTCTTGAACGAAACAATTTGAGCCATTGCATACCTGACATAAACCTGCATATCATCACAATGCAATGAAAACTATATATTTGTCTTATGTTTTCAGCTTTTCTTACAAAGACATTTTTTTAATTGGTTTTAAAAATGGAGTATGGATATAAATTCATTCCCGTGATTGGACAGTGATGTCAATTGGTGGCAGGAGAATTGCCACATGAATGTAAATATATCCAAGAACATATTACAAGCTTTTTTTGGACAAAATGACAAAATAAAGCTGCTGATAAGTGATAGAATAAACTAAAACACCAAGAAAAGGTGGTACATCTGTTAAATTGATTTTTTTGCATAGTTGAATCTCATTTTAAATCTCTTGCTCCTCATCGCCCCCCCCCCATGTCTTTTTTTATCCTCTCTCCTCACTAGCTGGGCCAACTTTATCCATCATCTTATCGCTTTTGAAGTCTTTAATTTAAACACACACACACACACACACACATATCCAGCATGAAGATTGTCAACAAGTCAAATTTTTCTGTCTGCTATAATTCCCAGAAAAATGTTATATTGGTGTTTTACATTGTTTACATTTAAGTTTTTTTTTCTTCATTTCTTTAATTATGGCCAGATACGAATCAAGACATCTTAATTGTAAAGTATGAATGAATGGGTTTGTTTTCTTTCTTAGACTCCTGCTCCCGTAGGTACATGGTACACGCTAAGGCTTTCGATAAATCCTGTGGTCCCTTCATAGAAGTTAGTCAGTGCCAGTTAAGAGAATTGAAGGACGGGTTATCTTTTTGAATGAGGGCAGAAATGCTTTATTGCCAAAGTCATCACAAGTCTCTTACTGTCCTTGTACATAAACTACTTGCAGTAGATGCCTACGTAGACAATAAATGAAGGATTACCTTGTATTTTGCAAATGTTTGGTCTCTTTCCTTGACAGCCTGAAACCTTTAAAACGACTGAGCAACCTACCTTGTAACTGATTGTGTCATTTGTACCTAATGTATGATAATGCAAATTAAAAAAAATTGAAACTGAGGTTCACACTTTGGCACAGCGGTTTTTATTTGAACTCTTTACTGTGTGACTGTATTCAAAAAATGTCAACGTCACCAAGATGGAGCTGCCCATCTATAAAAATGTGCTTTTTCTCTATCTATCTCTCTCTCTCTCTCTTTATTTTACAATATGGAAATGTGTTGAATATTTTCAGATGATTGATACCTATTTCCCCAATTGATTATATCGCAGTGCAGTGTTTAATCTTTAAAAAAATAAAATAAACATGTGACTATAACTGCCTCGGGTATGCTGCATGTTAATTTCTGCCCGTGGGAATCCAGATGGTGTAGCCGACTTTGATATTTGGCTGTCAGAGAAGAAGGCCAAATTCAAGATGAAATGAAAGGGAGAGCTACAAAATGGCAAGTGTGTGAGTCGTCATCGTGAGGGCACTGAAGGTTCATATGAAAGATGACGTGCTCTTCATGCATCCATCTTTCATTTTATCGTTGAAGAACACAATGTGTGAGTCATCCTACAAATGTCCAGATGCTCTTCAAGGCCCATATGTTCTGACAAGCTACGTTCTGAATCAGAGTGATATGCAGTATGTTTGATTACACGTGACAACATGCTGCAATGGAAATAATTAGCTTGGCTTGATGTATGTGCCTTGATGGCATTATTTAGTCACCTTTGTCTAACATGGACATTTAGAAGGCCACAGTGCAATCACTACATTTAGTTTGGAATTATTTATTTGTATTCCAGCTAAATGTGTGGATGTCCATCTGTTACATGAGAAAAGCTTTGAAAAAAGTTTCTCCCAGCTAGTCCCATCAACTAATCAGCACATTAACAACACGTCAACAATTTTTGTACTTTTTTTTTTTTTAATCATAGTCCCAATTCCTCTGTTTTACATTATTTTTTGTTCTAAATCTCAATATGCCTTTGTGTTTTTCACTAAAACATCAGATTTCTATAATAGTTTTTAAAATTGCTGTAAAACGGATTTGGTCAATTTTAGCATGAATCATGGAAGTCGATATATGAGATTTGCTTTAGCAGATCACATAAATGATGTGGCGGACCAGATCTGGCCCCCAAGCCTGATTTTAACACATCTGATTTCGAGTCTTCAATAACCCTCTGAAGCAGGATTTTTGAATGTGGGAGGAAGACGGAATACCCACAGAAAACCTACGCAAGCACGAGGAGAACAAGAAAACTCCACACAGAATGACCAGAGACCAGATTGGAGCGCCCCACGAACCCTGAGTACAAAGTTTTGCCTGTATTTGACCATTGTTCTATTTATTTAAACATTTAAAGTGACTTTTGTTTTCGGTGTTAATGTTTTAGTTGTTTGTTGCTATAATGTGTCGTCCTGTATGTTTGTTGTTGTTTTTTTTTGGGGGGGGGTAGTTGCGGGGCATGTTCCATCACCTATAGTCCTTCATGCAGATGTAAGCCAACTAGGAATGGTTTTAGATACTGTTCTATTTATTTAAACATTTAAAGTGACTTTTGTTTTCGGTGTTAATGTTTTAGTTGTTTGTTGCTATAATGTGTCGTCCTGTATGTTTGTTGTTGTTTTTTTTGGGGGGGGTGGTTGCGGGGCTTGTTCCATCACCTATAGTCCTTCCTGCAGATGTAAGCCAACTAGGAATGGTTTTAGATACCCCCGATGTAAATTAAGGATTGTCTGGGTGATTGAACGATTGATAATCCGCACATGTATCCATCAGACCCGCATCCAAATGTGAATTCCAAGCGCACTTGCCGTTCGGGTCGGCTGGCACGTGCCACGCGCGCTCCCTTTTGTCGAGCAAGTTGACGTGCACGAGCCTGAGGTGCTCGCAGCTGTCCTCGGCTCCAAAGTGAAGACTACGCGCAAGAACAAGGAGACAACAAACAAAACGCAACAGAACAACAAAGTGGACGAGTAGGCTTTTCTTCAACGACTTTCCTCGGTGAATGTAAGAGCATTTTCCGATTGATGTCATCTGACTGTGGCTTTGTTTTATCGTACACTTATGTCATGCATTTGAATAACACTGCTGTGTTATTCGTCGTCTTCCTACGCACTGAGAAGGGTTCGCATGTTTGAACAACTACCAATGTGTTTGCACGGAGTGTTGAATGATGCTAAATGTTTATTTTGCTGTTTAAATGTCACGGTGGTGGCTGCTGTGATTATTGCGCCTCAAGCTTTACGTTTTTGTTTTTTGTTGTTTTTTTTTGCCGTCGACATAACTTTAGAATCATTAGACAGCGAGGGAATGTACATTTTTCCACATATGAGGAATAATATGAAGTTAAGTTGCGTGCCTATTTTATAATCGAGACCTCTGTGGTTGGTATTGTGCATCAAAAATGGAAACTACCGACATATAATTGTTGATAGATATTATCAGAGAGATAAAAAAATAACAATAACAGTCATGTTCCAGCTGTCCTAGTATGGTTTGACTTGTATGTTAAGTAAGGTAGTACTGTATACTCTCCGTATAATTCATTACAGTTCTACTCCACTGCTAACTATTACTAAAACCTCAATAAAAGATTTGGAAATGCATTCATACGTCTGACCTTGTCAATCAAATCCGAGCACGATTTGTGTGATACAGATTTTGTAATGGATGTCACCATATTGAGCTGAATTGCTTTGTAAGACTTTAAGTACAAATCAGTTGTCACTCGTTTAGATTAAATAATACTTCTTCCACTAAAACTGGATGGCTAAAAACAACTGAAGCAATGACAGGTTTATTGACGTTTCAGCACTATGGACAGCAAACTGTACTTTAGCCAAGAGCACATAGCAGCTCTTAAGTAAGCCATTCAATAAAATACTTCATTTCAATCATTTTAGTAGTTGCAAACCTACCAATATTAGTCAACAAATGTTCAAGTTATGTACACAGACATATGTCTTGACTTCTTTGTTGTACCGCAGCAGTGCGCAGCCCACAGCCTCTCTTGGCTGACCGCCATTTCTCAACATGCTGGCCAGACAAAAAGTGCTCGAGCAGATATCCAAACAGCAGTGTGTGTGAGGCGGCCGTTGTGTGTGTTTGCAACAGCAGCATAAACACTTTCGGAGAACTGTCAGGGCTTTTTGCGGCATTCGCATCTGGTGTGATGGTGAATGACAGGCGACTTGTTGCAATGAGACAGGCATTGATGTGATTTGCTCTGTGTTGTGTTGACATCTCAGAAAGGTGTTTCCCACCAGGACTCAAATGAGGATGAATTTCATATTAATATCTTGTCATGTCTCAGTATAGTTTTTCTCCTTCATTGGCATGTTTTTTTTTTTTTTTTCTAGCTGCTGGTATTTTCTTTGCATTCTCATGCGGCTGTCCTCATGTTCCTCTGTGGCCATCTTGCGTTGCGTTTGTTGCCTGTCCACTCTGAGGTCACCCAGGGACTACATTTGCAGAAGGGCTCGTCCAGCTCTTCTAAGTGGGTCAAACATGCATCGCAAAGCACATGCATGTTTAGATTCTGACTGTTGTTGGATAAAAATCAGGTCTTTTTAATCAGAAGTGCCATCTTCACAGTCAAGAAATGGCTTGGGCGCCAGGTCAGATTCCTCACTACATTAAAAATACAAAAAATATAACTAAGAAATGCTAAAGGTTCAAAAGTCGCCATCTCGAAAGCAAAGTATGACAGCAAGTTCGGCTCCTGGAGCAGACTGAGGGTTTTCTTGTTGCGCTCCACTTTTATCTTCAGTCTTATTGCGGGCTACGTGCTGGCATCACAGTCCATATGAGTGGGGTGCAAATAACTCACACATCATGCAAATAGTAAACATATTGTACCCAAAAACAGATGCTCTGACGAGGGCTCGTCCATCCATCCATCCATCATCTGATCCGCTTTCTCACAAGGGTCACGGGGCGTGATGGAGCCTAACCCAACTGTCTTCGGGCAGTAGGCAGGGGGCACCCTCAACTAGTTGCCAGCCAATCGCAGGACATACATAGATGAACAGCCATCCGCGCTCACACTCACACGAGGGGCAATTTCGAGTGTTCTATTAACCTGCCATACATGTTTTTGGAACGTGGGAGGAAACCAAGGTACCTGGAGAAAACCCAAGCAGGCACGAGGAGAACATGCAAATTCCACACAGGAAGGCCGCAGCCGGAATCAAACCCTGCACCTCTGCACTGTGAGGCCGCCGTGCTAACCACGTGTCCACACCGTGCTGCCCTAAGAACATCTCGATTTATGAACTTTGACAAATACCAAAACAACACAATGAGTTTAAAACAAATGAGTAAAAGGAAATGGAGTGAAAATCATTTTACAAAGTACAACATACAGTATAACTAATACAAACAGTAAATAGTGAGTATTGCAATGTCCAAAGCAAAGTTCTTTGCACGAATACCTTTTTTGAGCAATAATTGTCACACATGAACATTGCTCTCCGCCAAAGCGTCAGACGTGTCACCTCAGCACTCTGCTCAGTCATAACTGACCGAGAGAAGGAGGTTATCTGTCGGAGTGCATGACATTGGTAGGTAAACTGCAAGCTCTCCACTTGCGGATGAGTAGCTGGCCAGCGCCCCGTTAAAATCCCTAATACTTGGGCGATCATTCAAATATTTTCAGAGGGTGATGTAAGCATAAGTAAGATGTTTTTGATGACCAGTCCATTGATCACAGTTTTTGCACATTAGGTGACGTTTAGATTCCTACATTATGGTTTTAAATTGTCGTGGTGTGTCACTGTGCGGCAAGTGAAGAGGGACATATTACATGTCGGCATTAAAGAGCCGTTTGAAGTACTTACTTTTTTTCCACATTCGGTGTAAAGAAAAGCCCAAGAAGAATTGAAGAGTTTAAAATCCCTCCACGTAAATACTTTGCATCTTTCCAGTTCCACAGTGAGCGCCTAATACTGCAGCACGCTGAACGCTCATTATGTAAAATCAATTCTTTTCACCACCAAATCCTGTGCCAAGCTCCCCAGCGCTCGAGCTGCTGCCAAATGTGGGGCCGGTTAACATATGGAAAAACTCATTGTTTTGAAGTTCATAAGCTGACACATTATGTACACCATCTGCAATGCTGGATCTTAGTGCTCTTTGCAAAAGTGGAGTTGTTGTTATTTTTGTTTCCAACCTGTTATAATCTTCTTATCACACAGGCACTTTACTTGCTGTTGATTTACCTCATCTTTTACTAAATCAATCTTTTTGTATTTCTCTCTGTCTTCTCCCAGTTTCCCTTTCTGCTGGCGGCGCCCCTTTGCTCTTGAAGCTGTGGCATGAGCCTATGTGGCAGGAAGGCACTGACGTTGCTGAGCAGCGTGTTCGCTGTTTGCGGCCTGGGCCTGTTGGGCATCGCCGTAAGCACCGATTACTGGCTCTACCTGGAGGAAGGCGTCATCCTTCCACTCAACCAGAGCACCGAGATACGCATGTCCCTCCACTCTGGCCTCTGGAGAGTTTGTTTCCTGGCTGGTACGTGCAGAACTCCTCAGTTGCTTTTTCACCAGTGGTGACGTTTCACTTCATTTCATCATTCAAGTGATACCAGGTGGGCTGATGAAGCCTTGTGAAGAAGAAGGCCTTTGCCATATTAATTTGGTAAAAGAGTCAAAGCCTTATAAAATAGAGCAAATCTGGTGGTCCTCAAAGTGACTAAATTGATTTGTATTCCAAAACAATAACAATACATTTAGTCATACACTTGTCTTGTCTCGGTCTAATGATCGCCATGTACATATGTGAGTGTTGAAACATTTTGACACTGTACCAGTGTCAATCTCATGTGCCGTCACCCATTCCATTTTAAGAAACCTGATTTGGACAAGACCCAAGTGGGCTGTGAAACAAGAGTTTTCTCTCAAGCACATTTTTTTGCCACTGGGTACTTACTCTTACTGAAGTAATTACTCAAACTTCAGTCATACTACAAAGTAACAGTACAGTGGAGCGCTGCCATTTGTGGACGAATAATGAACATTTGTGTATAATACCCCAAAAATTCTTCCACAAAAAATGTTGAATTCCCCCCTCACCCCCCCAAAATAAACATACAAAAACAAATCAAAACAAAAGTATTTATAAAAACATTAAGGGGAAAAAAAATCTGCAAATAAGTGAACCGAGCCACAAGGGTCCACTCTATTCATACATGAGTACTTTGAGGTCCGTATTTATTACCACACTGCACTGCTGGCATCTCAAAAGTGGTGGGACATACAGCATTGAAGCATTTTACAAATAAAATGCAATAGTTTGACATGAATAGCAATAGCTTTACATTAATAATGTTAAAAGCGTACTTTTGTTTCACTACCAAAGACAGAGAAATAATTTGATATAAACAGTAATTGATTTTCATATCAAATTCTACTCAAATGTCATTAGAACAGCATTCTGTGATGGAGCACTGCATGGAAGTATTAATAGATGTTTCTATTTTTGTCAGTATATGAAACATTGATTTTCACCTAATATGTTCTTAATACTACAGATCTTTCCCCCTCAAAAGTGCAGGGTTTCACCCAAAAGTATTTTGCCATCCAAACGCAAACATGAAATCCACTGAATGTTTCCATGGTGAAAAAAATCACATGAAGTAAATATGACTGCAAGCAAGTGCAAGTCACAGGTATAAATTTAGGAAAATCATTCATAAGACATCATTTAATCCTTAGTCTTCATGTAAGAAAATATCACCATGTGTTTTTTCGAGAAAAAAAAAACATAATTTCATTCTATTTAAAGCTTTCTCTCCACATCTAGTTGCTACGTTACAGAGAAATGCGACGTGTGAAAAACACACAAAAGCTGTGACTCTCTGTATTGTGATGTTGCGGTCACTTGACCATTGTGTGTCCAACTAGCAGCTTGAAGAGGAGTCTGCTGCTCCACTTACACGTCAACACAATCTTGCGATGCTCTGTAGCTGACTATATAGCAACTATGTTCACATGGTGACATCAACCAAGACTGTTGAAAGCTACTCCATAGAGTGGCAGCGTGTGCTGTTACTTTCACACTTAAGGTGGAAAAAGAGGCAGCAATTATGTCTGTGTGACTGTTAAAAGCACTTTCCACTCACTCAGCATGTTTTTCAAGAAGTCTTGCTTCATACTCAAGTGTGGCGCTAAATGTTTACTTTTTACTGTTTTTACTGTTAAGGTTGTGAATGTGCAACTTTGCTTGGAGCGTAAATATTGCTATATAAATAAGATACTAGTCTTTTTTCCATCAACAAGACAAAGAACTTTGAGCTCTGGGTTTTGTGAGTTCCTGGTAATTTGTTCTCGTCATGCTACAACTGCGCTGGGCCTCATGTGATGACTGCAAGTACTGGATGCAGGCAGGTCAATACAGTGTGATGATGACATAACACCGTTTCCTGATACACAACACAATACACGACAGGCTATTTAATGGGCCACTGTGTTTTAAGGGCAATTGAGTGGCCTTATTGTCCACTTAACTGCTGCGCTTGCACTGTGTTTGACCTACAAATAATCACTGGACATGATCACATGCCACAGTTACAACGGGGAACATGAATGACGTTGCATGGGGTCTTTGTTTGCTTTCATTGCACTTGGAGGACAAGGAAAGAATGTTTACTCAGAGAGACCTTGGGAGTCTTTTTAGCCATGTTCAACATGGTACAGTATTGAAACTTTTTGGGGGGGTACAAGTGACTACTATCACCATGGGGGTGAGAGGGGGGCAAGCGAGTACTAATGCGGAGGGTTGGGGGGGGGGGCACCACACAACAGGAGGTGGTTGGAGTAAGTAAACACTCCCCAATTCCCACTGCCTTACTGCAGCCCGAATAAATACTGGAAATGAATGAACCAAAACGGACGGCCTGGTGGGGGACTGGTTAGCATGTCCACCTCACAGTGCAGAGGTGCAGGGTTCAATTCCAGGCCCCGCCCTTCCTGTGTGGAGTTTGCGTGTTCTCCCTGTGCCCGCGTGGCTTTTCTCCCACATTCCAAAAACATGCACCATGGGTGAATAGAACTCTTGTTCGTCCTTTGGTGTGAGTGTGAGTGCGGATGGTTGTTCGTCTATGTCCGCCCTGCAGGACAGGACAGGACAGGACAGGACAAAGCCACCAATACTGACATTGACGACGACCCCCTGTTTACTGAACACAATCAAGCCCTTTTGAACACCGATAGTTATTATTTGCAGGTGGGGGCACACCTGAAACTAGTTGCTAATTGGGGTCACTCTCCCCTGCATTGATCGGTCAGCCAAGTTGTGAACAAGGGCCACAAATCAGCAAAGAGCAATAAAAAACTAAATAAATGATCATGAAATGTTGTGCACCGTAGCAGTGATTGATATGCTTAATCATAACAGTAATGACTGAAGTGTGTACAAGCCAAGCTGATTGTCTGCCTCTTCTTCCTTCTAGGGGAGGAGAACGGTCGCTGTTTTACCATTGAATATGTGATGCCCACTAAAGTTCAGATGACTTCAGAGTCCACTGTCAGTGTCCTGAGTAAGTGCATCTAGTCAAGCTTTTAAAAGCTTGTCGTGTTTACACAATTAAGGCCACTCATAGCCAAGTGTTAGATCCTGAAGGGCAAACGATGTGCTTGGTTGTGTATTTTCATTTTGATGGGTTGGCATGCACTTTACATTGAGATGGAATTATTTGGATACAAGCACTTTAATGGTGAGGCCTTTGTGCACAAAACTGCACGTTTAACTCAACACGGCGTATGAAGCTTCCAAGAATTACTGAGCCTTTTTGATTTTGAGTGCCATTTGCTCTCAGTCGGAGGGTCAGACTACATTTTGACATGTAAGATTAAAACTTATGCCAAACAATACTTGTAATGGAAAACCACAGGTTGCTACTCTTGCTTGGTTAAAAAAAAAAAAAAAAAAAAAATCTTCATTTCTGTTTTGTTATAGAGATGATCCGTTCGGCCACACCTTT
The DNA here is from genome assembly GCF_001891065.2 of Hippocampus comes. NCBI lineage: Eukaryota > Metazoa > Chordata > Actinopteri > Syngnathiformes > Syngnathidae > Hippocampus > Hippocampus comes. The sequence continues at coordinate 2,411,882 of NW_017805497.1, read as the reverse complement.
CCCACTGGTCAGCCTCTTCTTTATGTTCATTGGTTTTGTGCTCAGCAACATTGGCCACATTCGACCACATCGCACCATCCTGGCCTTTGTTTCGGGGATCTTCTTCATCCTATCAGGTACTCCTTTGGGCTTCTACTCACAGAGGGACATGGGCCCTGTTTTCGTGCCCAATGTGAGTCTAGCACAGTGCATTGTAACTTCCCGAATAGATGGAGTTTTCTTTCTTTTGGTATTTTCATAGACGGCGCAGCTGGAAAGGGGCGTTTGCGCCTTTGTGAGAGTGAACACAAACGCCTTCTTTCAGCACAGACGTGCGGTCTACATTTTGGAAGGACTCGCTGGAAACCACAAAAAAAAAATCAGCGTGCAGAGAGTCCATTTAAAAGGAACTGCAAGAAGCTCTGCACTTGTGGATGTCGTAACGTTGGCCACTTTGACATGGGCTCCTGGAGATTGGCTTTCACCCCCATACGATGACATCCGCCACACACGTCCAAGGAGCTGATAGTCTTTCGGCCTGTGACTCAAATCAATGCACCCAAATTGCGTTAGCCCATCTGCGCCACAACTTAGACCTGCTTTTATCTGGTCTAATAAAATTGTCAGGTACGTTACGGGCAGGGCCCAGAAAGGTGCAGCACGGTCTTCCAAATTACCAAACACGGTAAACTAGACTTGCCTCGGAAATGAAAATGAAGATGTACCCGTTATTACACTGAGCACAGCTGTGCCTGTCTATGAAAATAGAGCCCCATATCTTGGAGCATGTTCTCATTTAGTAGGATTTGATTCCAAATAAAAATAAGTACTTCCTGTACGTCTCACTACAGGGATAGACTTTCCTGTAACCCTTAACAGGCGAAGTGATATATAAAGTGGCCAAGCCTAAATATAACACTGAGAAAATCGTTGTCTTTGTGTGTGTACAGTTCCCAGTCACTGAGTGTGTGCAGTGTGAATGTTCGTCCATGTCTATATGTGCCCTGTGATTGACTGCTGACCAGTCCAGGATGTCGTCTGCCTTTTGCTGAATGTCAGCTGGAAGGCTTCAGCTCCCAAATCCCTAACGTGTTAATTGTTAGAGTAATCAATGGGTTTTTTTCCTCATTAAATCGACTTCTGTTTCTCATGAATGATACTTTCTCCTGTAGATTCAGAGTAAAAAAGGTGGCAGTAGAACACTAATATGTTGTTTCTGTGCCACAGGTCTGTCCCTGGTGGTTGGTCTGGTGTTGTACATCTCAAACATCAATGATGAAATGTTGAATAGGACCAAAAGCAATGAGGCCTACTTCAGCTATAAGTACGGATGGTCGTTTGCCTTTGCTGCCATCTCCTTCCTCCTCACTGAGGTAATGCCACATGTCAACATTTTTTTTTCATTCATCTCCCTGAGTCTTAAATTAGTCTGTAAAATATTATTATATGACCTTGACCATTTTGTAATTTGCTCCCCAGCATTCTTGAAACATTATATTTGATGTCAGCAGGGGAAACAATACATTGCACCTTTTCTTATCAACTAACCGGTCACCGACTGCACTGAAGCATTTAGCAACGACATCCGATAAAATCTCTTATTTTGAACACGCTTCTTGGTTAGGATTACGTTTTCTGTTTGGAATTAGCGTAATGGAAATAATCCCTTTTGATGTCACTGTCATGAAACCTAAACTTGTAGGCAATATTTTAAGATTTCTAATTGTCATTCAAAGCATACATGGAAAAATTGACTATTTTTTTTTTTGTGTATACGTTACTTCAAAATGATGTCTCTCGATGGTGCAATCACAGCGCACTCTAGTGGTTAAAGTATAAAATTACATAATGACTAGATAAGGATCTTAATAGAAAGCACTGGGGCGGTCCATGCTGCCGCCTTTTATACTGACGCTGTGGATTCCCAGCCAGTGCTGATTAAGGATTAAAAAAGAAATGAAAATGGATGGATTGGATGGATTGAAGGGCATCTTGCTTAAAAACTGTGCCAAACAAATTATGCGAGTGACGTATTGTGGCGACCTCTGGCGGAAATAGCCAACAGCAACAACAACAACAACAATTCCATGAAAGCCTTCACCTGACATCTGATGTGCCAAAAAAGCCAATACTCCTGAATTTGTCACTAGTACGGATTGTGGTTCTTTTTCTAACACGCAATTTGCCATTGCAGACGGCCGGCGTGATGTCCGTGTACCTGTTTATGAAGCGCTACACAGCGGAGGAGATGTACCGGCCCCACCAGGGCTTCTACCGGCCTCGCCTCAGCAATTGCTCCGACTACTCAGGCCAGTTCCTCCATCCGGATGCTTGGGCTAGCCGCGGCCGCAGCCCCTCGTCCATCTCCTCCGAGGCTTCCCTCCAGATGAACTCCTCCAACTACCCCGCCCTCCTCAAGTGTCCCGAGTACGAACAGATGTCCTCCTCGCCCTGCTGAAGGAAACAACCACCAGAGGTTATTACAGCACCGACCTAGTTCTAATAGTTCTGAATAGTCACCCAATGTCATGAGCCCTGTCACCAAGTGTGGAAAAACATGAGTATTTGATACGCCCCAAAGATATTTATAAATTCCCTACCTATATTAAGAATTTAAAATGGAAAGCTATCACTAAACATCACCTTAAAACGTTTTTAACTTATCAAAAGATCAATACCTTTGGAAAATGCTTTACAAATCTGTATTCTTGGTAAGCAAATGAAGATTGATTTCTCATCAGCCTTGATCACATATTGAAATTAGTTCATGTTTCCAAGTGTATGCTTTGTTGTGTTTGTTTTCTCCCTATCCAGAAACTCATACTGACAACAAAGGAAGAACCTGTGACACAGCATCCTGCCTCCCTCATCATGACCACCTCTTCAAAGCTTATTAACAGCTATGTATAGTATCCACATAGCTGCAAAATACAAACACTTAACGACATGACAAATTATTACAATTGTTTGTATACAGTAAATGAGTACTTAGGTGGTGTTGGTGCTACTTCTGGTAGCCGATGCAGTGTCTTGTTCAGAGTCGAGTGAAGCAGCAGAAGTGCGACCCTCTGAGAAGGCACCGGATGTTGATGGGGAGTGTTGCATGTACGGTGGTCGTCGCTGCAAATGGAGGAGCGGAAGGTGGAGAAAGTGGAGCAGTGGGGTGTGTGATACCATAATCTTGCAAAATGTGAATGTAAGAAATCCAAAAAGGAAAAAAAAAAACTGTTGAATGATGACTTTACAGCATCAATTTGACTTAAATTGTAAATATAAAATTTTTGTAATTTCTACCCTTATGATGACACAATATTCCGGCCAGAATATTCCAAAAAGGCCTGTGCCGAGGAAGATATTTGAAACAGTTAAAACGAAAGAAAATCAACATTTCATGCAGCGTTAAGTGAGTAAACATATGTCGGAGAAACATGTTGTCGTGTGCAATAATTTTATTTGAGTTCACACTACTCTTGTTTGATGTTTATATTTACTGTTGTTTAATGTGAACTCATATACACCACTGGTCAACATATTTTTTTTTTTTACAAATTGTTTTAATCAGAGATGCAAGTAAATTTTTCTCGATTATTTTTGTGCCGAATCCGCCCTCATTTTTTTCTCTAGCGCATCAGGGTTTTATAATAAGAATATAACACTCGTATATGTTGTAATATTTCAGATTTTGAAAAAGTAAGGTTCAGAAATGGGTGGATTTTTTTTTCTGAAACGTCACAGCTAAGTCAAACTTAAAATACAAAAAAAGAAGGAAACTATCTTAAAAACCCCAATGTACTAAAAGACAAAAGGTAAAGGCAAATTTAAAATCAGTGTCAAAGTACATTTAAGGACACACAAGGCCATCTCTGATTGAAGATTTGACCAGTGTTATTAATGGTATTGAACATGTGTGCGTCAACTAGTTTTATTCAGTATTTGTCTAACAGGATACATCAACTAAAGAAACACAGAGTATCCCTTTCAAACATCTTTGTATATAGGCCATTGTGATGATTCCAAACGTGTGTATGTAAATACAAACTCATCGATGTATATAGACTCAGTTTTGTATAAAGAAGAGTTTAAATATACATTTTATGGATGTTCTGTTCTTCAATACAATTATCTGTGATATCTGCTGCTTTACCTCTGCGTTGCATTGAGAATGTGAGATTTGGCATCATAATATTGCCATGTAAAGTGTTCCGATGGTTGTCACATTGCAAATGTGAATATTGTGTATTTTTACAATATGATGTTAACTGTGACCCTCTCAGTGAAATAAAGGGATTTGTGAAACAAGTCATGTTGTTCTTCTGTTTGGTTGCTCTACTCACCAAAGATCCAGTTATTCAATAACTAAATGTGATGACACAATGTTATTCTCCCCCTCTTTTTTTGTTGTTGTGGGACTGGATTATCATCAGTGTCCAATCCCCAAAAGAGGGGTTGCACTTTGTTAGGCTTCCACTGCAAGCCCTGTCCAGTTTAGGTGTTCCACGTGAAAGACAAAGCTTCAAATGATGAAGCTCTCACTGCAGACAATAGTTTTCCTAGGACACAAGATGGAGGGGGAGACAAAGAGCTGAGGAGCTTGTTCGGATTTGATTTGAGGGGACAAGTTCTTTTGTGGGTTGCCCATCTTGCCCTTGCGTATAGCCAGCCCACAGTTATACCCAACCACTATGAGCTGTGGGAAATGATAACCACCCATTTTCCGATCCGACAGGGGTCATGGGGGATGCTGGAGTCTATCCCAGCCGTCTTCGGGCAGTAGGCGGGGGACACCCTGAACCAGTTGCCAGCCAATCGCAGGGCACACAGAGACGAACGACCATCCGCGCTCGCACTCACATCTAGGGACAATTTAGAGTATCCAATCAGCCTGCCATGCATGATTTTTGGAATGTGGGAGGAAACTTGAGTGCCCGGAGAAAACTCACGCAGGCCCGGGGAGAACATGCAAACTCCACACAGGACGGCTGGAGCCGGGATCGAACCCACGCTAACCAGTGGACCGCCGGGAAATTATATGAATTTACTTAATTGATCTGAAAATTTACTACAAATACAGTGGTGCCTTGAAATATGACTTTATTTAATTCAAAGACCCTGCTTGCAACTGAAGACACTTACATCTCATATAAGCTTTCCCCACTGAAATGAATGGAAATGCCATCCCAGAAAAATATTTCATACAGGCCACCAGGTGGCAGTATAATACTGTATAGTCATGCAGACTCAAACGAAGGAGAGTGGCCCTCTTCTGTTTCTGCTCTTATAGGTGACTCAGTAAAATGCTGTAATTGATATATTCTAGAAAGGATTATGAATGTGTGAGTATTATTTTGGATTGCCTTTATATTATCTGTCTAAATGTGTTGCTCCGCCATTTGTATTCAAACATGCATTCTTCTAGCATGTCGGCGACGTTTTGCATTGTTTGTTAGCATTGAACTTCGCAGACTTTGCGAACATTTTAAATACACAACATGTCATTCTCTTTGTTTTACGTTTAGTGTGACCGTAAACTTGAACAACCTGAAGCCTTTTTGATGAGTTGTTCAATATTTGCCCAACTGCTGCTTGTCGTGAAGTGAGGTGAAGTGTATTAACTGCCACTATAACAGCGCTGGCATCTCAACACCCACAAGTCAAAGCAAAACATCGTCCCGGTGATTACTTGAAGCTCAAAAACGTGCAATTCGGTTTCCTCAAGCCATCACTGTAATATGACTTCATTCATTTATCTATTCTCTCTTCTGCCAAAAGGCAGAAAGTAAAAGTAACCTGTTGCCATTTACCCAACAGAATAAACAACAGCCTTGCGATCAACTAAACAGGCTCCGATTCTTATCGCATAAGTCATGTAAAAGTGTAAATTAAGTGAGACGACTTTCAACATAACTTTTGTGACATTGCGTCTGGTGGTGCCATTTTTCGAAGTGAGTCTTGGCTCAGTAAAATTTGGAAAACTTTGGTCTAGAATGGAAGCTGTGAGCCATCCATCAGGTGTCTCTCAGGCGCAAGCAGTCATGAATGGCACACGTCCAGCAGGTTGAATGCGACGTCAAGACACCACGAAACAGGTGGAAGCATCTCGTCTACAGCATGAACTGATTGCCCGATGGCCGCCCAACTGAGCAGTTTCAGCTCTTGACGTGATGAACTGGCACATTCCCACAGTGATTGCTCCCATCAAAAGGCTGCAAGCCTCACTGGCGTTATTCAGAAATACACACGGGCTGATTGGCTTTCATGTGAGCTATTTTGTCTGACAATCTTACTGGACTACAGTAGAATAGATGAGAAAAAAACATCTGTGACGTCTTGATGTTGTTTCACTTGGTATGAGTTCTTGTTTAACTTGGTTATTGTTTTCCTCTTGACTCAATCACATCAATTAGCTCACATAAGAAAGTGCAATTAAAAAACAAGTGAGCCATTTGCTTCTATTGATAATCTATATGGCATTTAAAATATAATATATATATGTGACTAACATGTAGTAGGAAAATTTTAAAAGCGAAACAAATGTACTGCATGCGTAGTGCATGCAACTCCTCATTTTCCCCAACAGAGAGAGCTAGGAAGTCAAAAAAGCTGCAATTCACAGGCACAATCAATGCTTACCTAATAAATATTAATGTACTGTTAGGTCAACGCAATATGATGCATATAGCTAAGTCAAACTTAAAATACAAAAAAAAGAAGGAAACTATCTTAAAAAACCCAATGTACTTCAAGACAAATTTAAAATCAGTGTCAAAGTACGTTTAAATTGTCCCTAGGTGTGAGTGTGAGCGTGGGTGGTTGTTTTAGCTCTGTGTGCCCTGCGATTGGCTCAGGGTGTCCCCTGTCTACTGCCCAAAGACAGCTGGGATAGTCTCCAGCAAACCCCCGCGACCCTTGTGAGGATAAAGCGGATCGGAAAATGGATGGATGGATGGAAACACGTCATCAATTCAGTGCGTACTGCTAACTGTTTAGTCCTCATCATATGGAGGGGGGGTGGACACAAACATTGGCAAGCAAGAAGATAACTCTTCAGAATCAATATTGGCCAAGTAATGTTTACAAACACACAAAGAAGTTGTCCCAGGTGGTTACAGTCGTTCTCGAACTACAGTAAACATGCCACTTTGACAAAATATACATTGAGGAGTCCTGAATCAGGACATAAACACATGGGTTCAGATTGCAGGACAGTCAGTGAGCAATGCTGATCAAAAGATAATTGTGCAAATAACACACAGAGTCCTCGAGGAGATGAATATGTCTGGTTGTGTGAAATACTGGTTAACAATAGTTATGCAAAAACGTTATTTCGTGCAAGCTAGAGTGCTATTAATAACAATAATTTTGAGCACCGCAGCCTACGAGTCCACACAGTCATTTTCCAAATTAAAATATCATTCAGTTAGAAACCCTCCCATTATTTTGTAAATAATCCTAGATAAATAAAGAGAATAAAAAGGAGTAGGTGGCCCAAAGGTAACATGTTTTCTCTTCCTTATATGTCTGAATGAAAACCAAGGCCAGACAAGCAAGAGCTCATTTCCTCATCGGGGTGTTCCTAACAAGCACCAGGGCAACACTTTCTTGTTTGAACTCATTATCAGTGCAAATTGTACTCTGCGGAGTTTGCTGCTTTATTTTGTCCGGTCTAATGGAGCTACCTTGTGTGTTATATTTAAGAAAACAACCCCACAGCGTTATATGAGGAATTAATGATGCAGAGCAAGAAAACACACAGTACAAATCTGAGTGGACTTGACAAAAAAAAAAAACCTTCCCTAAAAGATATCGCTCAACAAGCCACAAGATCAATAAAAGGCATGGAAATGGCTCGATCGGTCTTTTAAATGAAACTATGAGGCGTTGCCAATTCAATGATCCTAAAAATCATCTGTGCTACAGTATACATGAGTAACATGATTGTTTTACATGCTTTTAAGTGTTCCAAACCACCTCAGGCCCTTCTCACTTGCTGCCACTGACCCCCTCGAAATATTTGACAGGAGGGAAGATGACTGCGGTCCTGGACACACCAGCAACACATTGGCTGGATTTATTCATTTATTTTGCCTGAAACATGTACTTATTAGATCTGTCAATCGTAAACACACTTGAACAGTTCGCAAAAAATCTTTAATTTGCCTTCCAAGCAGCATCTTGTGCAATCAGCAGTGAATGCTCTGAGAAAAACGAGGCAATCTTTGGCCTTTATTGTGAACTCATAGCCGTCTTCTGGAGGGCATGTTGTATTAGAACCCAAGAAGTCGTAGTACAGTACTAATACTAGCATCAGTAGTAAATTTTTATCAAAGCACAATGATAATGATGGGTACATTCAATTAATTTCTGGTCACCTATATAATAACAATGGAGGCCAGTTGTAGTATAGTCCAGAGGTGTCAAACTCATTTCACATTTTGGGCCGCATACAACCTCGGTAGATGTCAAGTGGGCCTGACCATTAAAATTATACTATATTCTGCTATAAATAACCAAAATATCATGTCTTTCTTTTGTTTTTGGTATAGTGAAGCACAAGAACATTCGGAAAATGTTACAAAACATGTCATGAAACATCTTAGATTTCCATAGACAAATGTGCAATTGACTTTAATCGTTCACATATATCCATTGCAACTGATCCCACTGATTGTACAAAGGCACAAAACTTTAACAAGTAATTGATATTGAAAAATATTGTCATGCATTTTAAGATTAAACGAGATTTATAAAGAAACCATTTACACATGTGCATATCAAATCTAAATGTAATCCCTGCCTAAACTTTACAAACTAAAGAGTAAACAGTGTGCATGAATTGCACCTTATTAAAAATATTAATTCCGTGTCTTTTATGCATTTTTTCACTTTTAAATTATCCTGCGGGCCTGATCGAACCTCGTCGGGGGAACGGTTCCGGCCCGCGGGCCGTATGTTTGACCCCACTGGTATAGTCTGTTTAGTGAAGCTAGGGAGGTGTCACTTCCACAGATACAGATTGAAAAAGAAGCTCAGATATGTATTTGTAGTTGACCTATCAATGTGTATGCTGTTGCTGTTGTACGTTTGTTGTTGTTCCTTCTTGCAAGAATTTGAAACTATTTTTGATCTTATCCACCTCTCCTAGAAAGATGATGTTTGAGTCATTTTAACTTCAACAAATTTAACCGAGTGAATAAAATTGTAATCAAGTGAAGTTTATTTGGATACTGCAGCCCTTCATCACACAAGCAGATCAAAGTGCTACGCTGGACCGTACTTGACAGAGATCGGTGACGTACCCTAGTGTATTCCCCACCTCCTAAATGGAAAACAGAAAGACAGAATACAATGATTCACAAATAATGTTCAACCTATATTTAATTGAATACACTACAAAGACAAGATATTTAATGATCAGACTTTATTGTTTGAGCAGATAATCATTCACTTGGAATTTTATGGCTGCAGCACATTCCAAACACCTGGACCAGGGTCATCTTTACCATTGTGTTACATATTTTCTTTTAACGGCATTCAATAAACGTTTGAGAACTGAGGACACTAATTGTTGAAGCTTTGTCGGTGGAATTCTTTCCCATTCTTGCTTGATGTGCAGCTTCAACTATTCAACAGTCCGGAGTCCCCATTGTCGTATTTGAGGCGTCTTAATGCACCACTGAAATGGGAGACAGGTCTGGACTGCAGGCAGGCCAGTCTTGTACCCACACTCTTTTATCACGAAGCTACACTGTTGTAACACGTGCAGAATGTGTTTTGCCGTTGTCCTGCTAAAATAAGCAGGGGCGTCCCTGAATAAGACATTGCTTGGATGGCAGCATGTTTCTCCAAAACCTGTACGTACCTTTCACCATTAATGGTGCCTTCACAGATGTTTAAGTCACCGATGCCATTGGCACGAACATAGCCCCGTACCATCACACAGAGAAACCTCTACGGACCGTCTAGTAAGTCCCTTCTCTTCGCTGATTGGCTGTCGCCGACAAGGGATGGACTGGGCGCACGTTCGTCGGTCTGAAATACTGACGGAAACAGTGGCCGAATGCAAATTCTGCTTGTTTGTCTAGAAGTGCCCTCTTAAAGTCCAGCTAACCATCAACACCGATGAGGTCAAATTATGTAGAAAATGGATGAATTGACTTTTTGGTTTGTAGCTATGAGGTTACTTTGTCTGGTTCAGATGTCACACTCGTCATGTCATCCATGGTCATTTCAAGCAAAACCTTGCCCTCAACTCCACATACACTTTCATTTCAGTTTCTGTTTAGAACATTACAAAAGCACATACACAGAGACCCTTGCATACTCCAGGCTGTGATACAACAGCTTGTATATGACAGCCTGCGGCCAGTCTGTGTTTGCTTTCCCTCAATCCAATTTCTCTCCATTTCCTTCTTTATCCTTTGTGTCTGCCGCAGGCTTCTTCTGCGTATACAACACAGACTCCGTCTCCATGCCTTAATCCTGCACCCGGAGAACTGGGATATGAAGTGCAATCTACATGCAGTGCTCAGGTTCTTTCATTCTTCTCATGTACAGGTTTAAAAAAATAATAATAATTATATATACGTAAACTGCTTTTAAAAATAAATAAATAAAACTCAGCATTTTCTAAAAATGAACCAGCCCTGTCTAAAAACTAATTAGAACCAACTGAATTCAAAAATCAAAATGGAATAAAAACCAACTACAGTGTAATGAAAACCCCCAAATGATTACCCTGCTATGTACTTATTTCACAATCGGCATCACTCTGCTGTCCCCCCCCCATCACCACCACCACCACATGAGAGCAGTAGGGCTCCATTCTAATACCGGGTATTAGTTGTACCTTTCATAAAATTCTGATAGCGATCAAGCAGCGTGAGGCGCATATTAAAAAAAAAGAAATCAATTTCCTGTTAATTTTCTTCTTTTTTTCAATACAGTACTCTACAACAACGAATAAGATGACCTTATCATCTTAGTTCACACAACAGTATGATATTTACTGCTGCATCAGGTGACATTCTAAGGGTCTTCAACGTAATCTGTGAAAAGTGCTCCCTCTAATTAAGTAGATAACTACTCAGGTAAAAAGATGGAATACCAACAAACTATTATTGAGAATATGACGTGGTGATTTCTTACAATAATAAGAAAAAAAACAACATTTTTTGGGTCATTACCTTATCCTATAATGTTATATTGAAAAAATAATCGCTTTGGAAAACCCTTACCAGGGTTTTAAATATGAGGTATGAGTTGTTGGGGTTGGCTGAAAATAGACTTTTGAATGTTCACCTAATGCCCCCCCACCCCCCTCAACGTAAAGGGTCTACCAAAATGTAATCCAGCAGCAAGGTCTTTTCTGCTCCAGATGATGTACGAGGCATGGTGATGTGCTGTTCTTATTTTAGTTTTTGTATTGTATTGCTTGTTTATATCATTGCGACATGACAGTGGCGGTATTACGAGGTCAAGTTAAGAGCTTCAGTGAGGTGGGTCCCCACTAAAGCACCAGATACTGAATCCACAGTCCTCCATTGTCCTAACCTTTTGTTTTGTGTCAGTGTGAGAAATTTACATCCTGCATTTGCCGTGTGTTCTAACTGCTCTGATCATGTCCAATTGTACTCAAGTTGACCAACACAACACACACAATGATATCATCAGTGACAAATGAATCTCCTTCCTCAAACCAGGTGTCTCTTGTCGTACCATGAGTGACCTACGAGAGGCAGCATAGTGCCACAGGGCATGGAGAAGAGGCTAGGATAATTTTGCTGGTCTGGCTACTACATTACTATTGCAAACTCACCCTTCATTTTTATTTGAGTGAATGACTTGGGAGACACGGTACACGGATTTTCTATTGAAATCAATGAACAAATTTAACGTTTACAATTGTTGCCCTGAGCACCTTCGAAGCAATCAGGCAGAAAAAAATCACTGTCAAGATAATTAGTATGGAGTTAGGATATTTGTTTTGAGATAACCAAATATTCTGGGTTTTGCTGACTTTGATCACAAGATTGATTCAGCCTGAATATTGGTGTATTTATATCCCACGTACAACTTAAATCTAAAGTACACCTGCACTCTGAGAAAATATAGCAACTTATAAAGGAAACCACAACTTTGTAAGTGGATGTACTTTCGATGCTATTAAGGATCGCCTCAAGGAAACGCAGCACCATCAGTGTCAACACTCTTATGTACTTTTATAGTGCTATTTATTACATACAGCACACACACACTGGCACACTGGGTGTCAGGAAGCACCCTGCCAGGCAAGTTGAATCATCAATTGCACTTTCTAGGAGCATGTCATAGGAAGGAGGATACTTGCTACGAGTTCCAAACCTTTATCTGCTTGTTTAAGATCAACCTTATGTCGAGTATTTGCATATCCAAAGCTTCAATTTGCCTTTATCTGATGTTAATTGCCATCTTCCCCATTTACTCTGCAATTTAGCTTAACAAGCCTGAATTTTCACAAAATCTTTCTAAAGCAAAATACCACTCACTTCTCTGAGAGGGTTTTTTTTTTCATTTTCCATTGGAACAGCCTGAGCCCCTTGGTTCATTCTGTACACCCGGAAGTTTTGGAGCATTTAATGTATTGACTCAACACTTGAATTAAAAAAAAAAAAAAAAAAGTAGACGCACTGTGCTTAGACGGGTCACACAAATCGCATCTGCAAGCACAAGAATGCAGTACAGATCACAAGCATGCATCAGTGTGTGGATGCAAAACAATTTTCTTGAGCTAAACTCAGACAAAGCTGAAATCATCGTCCACGCCTCATAGAAACAACGAAGAGAAAGTGTTCTTTTTGTCTTCTACTTTCTCCCTTTCATAATTTAGCTGCTGTAAATTGGTAATTTCTCCATTGTGAGACAAATAAAGGTTTTCTGATCTTATCTTATCTGTCAACTTGAGACTCTCTCCTAAAATGTAACAGTGAAGCTAGAAGGTTAGCGGTAGTAATATTGGACACACATTGGAATTTTAATAGCCATATTAAATCAATAATATCCGCATATTTTTACCGTCTTAAAAACATGGCCAACATCAAAGGAATAGTATCTAAACCTTACTTAGCGAAACGAACCCATGCATTTGCTTTCATCTGGTTGGTTACTGCTCACTGGGCTCTCCAACTGAGATGCAATACATCCTGATTAGAACCAGGAAATATGAGCATATTAGCTCACTGCTCAGGTCTCTGCACCGGCTTCCTGTCACGAAGAGAATAGACTACAATACGGCTCTGCTCATGCACAAGTCATGGTTAATGATGTGCTCTACAAATAAACTTTGCCTTGCTTTGAGAGCTAATGTCTCTTATTCATGCAGATAAGATAAGATAACCTTTATTTGTCCCGGAGAGATAGTGTGACATCATCTAATTCAACAATTATTTCAATAACGAAGAGTAAAGCAATGTACACAGTGATGGCGACCGCAACCGGATGATTGTCACCAGACCAGAATAAAAGGATAGAAAAGATGGTTTGGGTTGAATATTTAGAGGCCAACAATTACACTGGAAACAAAAATGACATACGGGGGTAGCGTACTGAACCAAATTTGTCGCCAGATTACCACTGAGTGCCTCAAGTGATGCAACTTCCAAAGTATACTAGAGGATGGCCGTGTCCTTTTTAGACCTAGCAGAGTCATATCGGTTTAATCCTTGGCAAGATGGAAGCTGTGAGACGACACACCGTGTTCCCTTAAGTCCAACCGCATAGCAAGGCTGCTTGCTAACCTTTTTCAGGATCGAGGTGTTAAAGCTAGTTCAAGATGAAAATAGAAATACATTAAATTCCTCTGATCAAACTAAATCCCTTTCCGAGATGATATGTTTGGATCTAGAAATAACTCCTCCCCCCCTCATCCTCCCCTCCCCCCCAAACACACACACAATAAATCATTGGAATCGAAATAAACAGTTACCAAGGATAACCCATTGGCCTCGTAAAACCTTTAGCAAACCTTCAGGCCATTTTTAACATTCTCAACTATCAAACAAGAGCACACCCATCTGGCGGGGTGGGGGGGATTATAACCCTACAGAAGGTACTTTGCTGCATATTTTTGAGGATTGTCTACCTACTGTCCTCCAGTCACACAGGATTGCGATTAAAGGATGTTTGATTTAGCTTCCCAGTATCAAGGTTGATAGATGGATCATCAATCTGAATGTATGGAGTGAAATGCAAACGTGTGGAAATGGCAGTAAGGCAAAACTATTTAATCTACACCACAGGTGTCAAAGTCAAGGCCCGGGGCCAGATCTGGCCCGCCATATCATTTTATGTGGCCCGCGAAAGCAAATCAAGCATGTCAAGTTCCTTGATGCTTGCTAAAGTCAAAACCAAAATTTCAAATTGTCATATATAAGCCACAATAACAGTCATTATTCTTGACTTCTGATTTTAAAACTAGTTATTCATCCATTTGTTGTGTTCTGTGTATGTAATATGTGGAGGTGATGAAACATTTATATGGTGTCCCAAAATTTATAACGGCCCTCCAAGGGAAACCCTAACTACAATGCAGCCCGTGACAAAAATGAGTTTGACACCCCTGATCTACACCAAAGAGTTCACTTGAACGGCCACCATGTAGCTCCGCCTCTGTCTACCAGAGCCAAAGACACATGTAGTTGATCCATTGGACGCCCACCAGGAAATTCAAACTTTCATTTTCCTTTGCCCATTTACATGATGACATACAATGCGACTAAATTATAAGATTTTATTTGCACCAGCATGATTAACTCTGGCATCTTGTGCCTTCCACATTAGTATACCTTCTCATTTAATCTTCTTACCCGCTCTCACATTTGAAGAGGATTTAAGTGCTGACGTTTTTATTCAAAAAAAATTCTCTACATGGGATTGCTCTTTGGACAACATGCAAATGCAGTTTTTTGCATGTCCTGCCTCTCATACATCTCCAAAGGCTTTATCAGGCACTCGTTTTTCCTAATCCTTACCTCGCTCCTTTCCTTCACTCATGATCAAATATTTCAGTCCACCAGTCGACTAAAAGACACAATTTTTCCATTTTGAAAAGGTACAGGGAGGGATTCACACCCTGGAGTGACCTGATGGAGTCCCCTGTTGCGACAGTTGCTTCTCAGACTCTAACCCGGCAGGATATCTTTGCCTTCATTTTATCAGCAAGGAAAAGCAAAAAACAAAACATGAAAAAGAAAAAGGCACAAGCAAGCCAGCTAAAGCGAGTCAGCCCGACAAGTAGTCCATTAAAAAAGAAAAAAAATCACGTGTCAAATATGAAATTGAGTCTTCCTTTTTTTTCGGAAAAGAAATATTTCACCCAGCTTAAAGCAGCAGGGTCTCAGTCATGAATCAAATTTTCTCTTAAGATGTCATTTTTCTTCCCTTTTGTCATTTTTTTTTTATCAGGCATGTCTACATGTTGAAAATGTTGTAGGGCAGGGGTCACCAACCTTTTTGAGAGTGAGAGCTACATCATATGTCCTGATTGTGTGAAGGGCTACCAAAGTGATACACGTCTGAAATAACATTTGTACAAATTACATTTAATAATATTAGAATGTGATATTTCTAATACTTAATGATTTTAATTTTCAGGCTGTGATCACCTGAAAGATGTCTCACAACACTGCCTGTGTTTGCATTTTGAAATCATAATTTGTACGAGCAAATCCCAATCATAGCACTGGCGGGCTATTGGTGTGGTCCTCACGGGCTACCTGGTGCCCGCGGGCACCACGTTGGCGACCCCTGTTGTAGGGTGACTTTTTTTTCTCTTCTTCTGCTCAGCTCTTCTCCTATTGGCTGCATCTCACTGACGTCTAGGTGGGTCTGGATTCTGTGTCTTGCACTTCCAAACAAGGCAGCTGTGGTGTTCTGAGGTTTTTTGATGGGTTATTCCAGTGTTCCACCTGGATAAGCCATTAGGAAGGTCCAGCCAAATTCAAATTTGAAGGAAGGATGGTCCTGCTCAGCCTACCCTGGTCATCTTACTGAAGTTTGGATGGACAAGGAGCACAAAGTTGACACCTGACTCGATGGGAGACCAAGTGGTGACGATGGTGGCGGACTTTTGTTGAACGCTATTTACACGCATGATGCGCGGCCATGGCGTGGTGTGACCGCGGGCTCCAGACTCTCCTGGCCGTCGCGGGCGCCTTCGCCGCATTCAGCCTCATGAGCATCGCCATCGGCACTGACTACTGGCTCTACTCTCGGGCGTACATCTGCAACGCCACCAACGCCAGCACGGACGAAAGCCACGCGCAGAGCAAGAAAGTCAAAGGCGACCTGACGCACTCTGGACTGTGGAGGATCTGCTGTATAGAAGGTAAAAAATAAACAAAAAAAAAAACACCAACAACTTTTTGTGCACGGAGCGACGAGATTGTGTGCGACATGGGCGGGATGTGCGTGCACTGGATCTTGCTTGTTGCGCACAAAGCACACTTGCTACAGTCCATTCAATGAGTACAGTATTCAACTAGTATCTGGCCTTAAATATGCGATGTGGTTACTTGCTAACTCCTTCCATGTAAAGTATTTGCTTTAGGTTGAATCGGAGTTCAATCAAATACAGTAAAACGTTATAGGTGACAAGCCACGTCATTTTGGGGATGTTAGAGATGCCAAAATAAAGGCGAGTAATTTGGTGTCGTTATTTTCGTCCTCGTCATTATGACAGCTTTGACTAATGTTTTGCTGACGTCAATTAGTTGCATGAGAACCAAAGTTATCATCAGAATTACCGTTCTATACACCACACTAATGAGCATGTTAAATTAATGCCTATCTGGCTGTGTCAGTCAAAAGCAAATATTTTCATTGGAAAAAGGTAGATTTGCAACAGTGCTTTTATTGGACTTGCAAATATGGCCATAATATTGGTCAGTTCATCCTATATAATGATACTGAATAATATAATGATCAAATCGAACATTATATTTATCTTTTTTTTTTTAAGTCGCTGTGATGGATAAAAATGGACATCGGTAAATATGGTGTCTTGGCTGGTCCGCTAATATTATAAACCAATTATGTGGGTGAGCAGAAGTTACCATGGTGACATCATATGATAATCTTACGGCTTTCAGATCCAAAGCAAATTTCAGATCCAAGTAAACTTCCTTACAACAGCTATTATTGATTATGTTTCATAACTAAAAAAAGACATACTTGTTTGTGTTTTTCAAATACATGACAAAATGAGGGACACCATTTGGTAATTGCATGCAGTTGCTTTGTATTTGGCTTCCACTCTTACTGGAATTGGATGAAAAATGTAGACCCATTTTCAAATTCAAAGAGGCATTTCCTCTCTCATGCTTCCTTGCGCTGAGCGAAATTTAAGTGGCAGCACTTCGGAGAGCACGCCACACTTAAAGCATCTGTCTGACTTTTTTTTTTTTTTGGCGTATGTTTACTAGCTCCCATCTTTGAAGAGGTGTCTCATATCCACACAAACACACGCTGATCACAGCTACAGAGACATGAAAACAGAAGCTTCGATGCTACTGAGTGGATGTGGTTACCTCAAACAACCGTGCAATCATGATAAACTTCGTTTTGACGAATACAGACTAGCAGACAACCTGCCACGAATATTTATGCTTCATTTGTTGTCTTATACAAAGGGATGGACAGTAGCTAGAATTTGCCCATGTCATGTACCAAATCTTTAATTTTATTCATTTCTTTCTAATCTATGACGGGGGTAAAGAAAGGATGGCTTGTACTGTTACAGTTAATTGTATTGAGTTGGGGCGAATGAAGTAGATAAATAAAGCCCGAGTCTGAGGGCACGCTGGCTACTCATGTCGAAGCAATAAGGCTTGCCCCCATGTGGCAAACACATCTTTATGAAGGAGGAGGATGATCATGATGTGAGAGCGCAGAGTGTTGCAACTGCAAACATTTATTCAGACTGGGTTGAAAGCAGAAGCCTCTTTTTGCCTACCAGGAGGCATAATAACCCCCATATATTTTGGTCCGAACACTTTTCACGGAACACATTTCCACTTTGCATCAGTCCATCTTGGATGAGCTTAAGCCCAGAGAAGCCGGCGGCGTATCTGGGTGCTGTTGATAAATAGCTTCTGCTTTGCGTAGTCGAGTTTGAAGTTGCATTTATGGAGTTAGCACTGAACTGTATTCACTGACAGTGGTTTTACAAAGTGTTTCCGAGTCCATGTGGTGATATCCTTGACACATTGATGTCGGTTTTTGATGCCTTAGGGATCAAAGTTCATCGGCATTCAATGTTGGTTTCCGGCCTGGCCGCTTACATGCAGTGATTTCTCCAGATGCTCAGAACCTTTTGATGATATTATGGACCATAGATGATGAAATCCCTAAATTCCTTGCAATTGTACATTGAGGAAAACTGTCCTGAAACTTTTCGACTATTTTCTCACGCAGTTGTTCACACAGAGGTGAGCCTCGCCCCATCTTTGCTTGTGAATGACTGCGCAATTCAAGGAAGCTCCTTTTATTCCCAATCATGGCGCCCAACTGTTCACCTGTGGGATGTTCCAAACAGGTGTTTGATGAGCATTCCTCAACTTTCTAAGTGTTTTTTTTTTTTGCTACCTGTCAAAGCTTTTTTTGGAATGTGTTGCAGCCCTAAAATTCGAAGTTCATGATGATATGCTAAAAACAATCATGTTTATCAGTTTGAATAGCTTGTATTTGTAGTGTATTAAGTTAAATATCGGTTGAACACGATTTGCAAATCATTGTATTCTCTTTTTATTAATGGTTAACACAATGTCCCAACTTCATCGGAATTTTGTTTGGCGATGGGAGGAAAACTCAATTTTCTGCTTGATAACAATTATTCAATGGATTTTCTGTGACATAAGGAACAGAATTTGGACCCAAGAGGAGACAGTACACGGAAGTTACAAAAATGCAAAGTAATAACTGAGAACAGGGCTTAATGCGGAAGGCATGGAAGAAAGCTTGACATTCTGACATGTCACTGAGACAACTTGAGCTTAAATACTCAGAGACATCAGGCCATGCCAAATCCTCTTTGACAAAATAAAGGTGACAACAAAAAGGACCGTAGCGACTGACAGCATCAAGGACCAAACGCAAAACACAGTCCCAGCCAGTCACAACATTTTCATTCCTAATTTCTTGTGTATTGGTTATAATTACAGTGTGCAAGTGTACCTAATGAGGTGTCCACACAGATAGTGTTCATTGTGGATACTTTCCTCTTTTACGGCAAGGCAAGTTGTGGCTGTGGTCATGGTGTCTGCAGGAAATTAATATAAGCCAGTGTGTGTGTGTGTGTGTGTGTGTGTGTGTGTGTGCGCACGCGCGTGTGTGCGTGTGTGTGTGTGCGTGCACACAACCCATTAGTTAAGATGTCAAAGAAATCCTGTGAGAGGTCGAGCAAGAAATCTGATTCTGGTTTGCCGTGGGGAGGTTGTTGCCACGGTGACGTTATGCTGACTAATAAAAGATGGGCTTGCCTCAAGGGAGACAAACCCCGAGATCCTCCTCCTTACCCTTTTCTTCCACCATCCCAATGTTATTATTAACTCCGTGTTTTCCATTGTGCCGCATCCATCTCGATTTCTTTCTTTCTTTCCCTGTTTTATTGTGACTATCGCTGGGCATTCTTTGCTGTTTGCTGGACCTTTTCGGAGGGCTCAGGTGGGAGAAAAATACAATTATCCCCCAAAAATTAAAGCTTTTATAAATGTGCATGTACTCATCTATCCAAGTATGTTTTAAATCTAACACAGTGACATCTGTCCAACGCGGCTGTTTGGTAAACAAAAGAAAGAACAGAACAATATTTGGAAGTGATACTGGTGAGCATGTCTTCCAAAGATGGAGAACTGATGCTGAAAGTCAATGTGAACATTTAGCATTTGGGAAATATATTCAGAAAAAAATAAGCCGTTAAAAGTGTGGAGCCGATGTCACACCTTGAGTTTTGAGGAGTTTGGCAGCTGTTAAACAGAAGCCAGCAATATGAGGTCCCACCAATATGATGTCAGCGAGAGAGCAGAAACATAGTTTGATCAAATGAACTGTTTTGGTATTTTCATAACCATACAGAAAACATTAGTGAGACACAAAATGCAACTAAAGTGGGTGACAGCAGAATCCTTTCCATAGTGGAGGGAAAAAAAACGTAATAATTAGTAAAAAAAATACTTACCACTCTCCTAAACCTACAAATTTGAATGCAAATACAAAGAGTTTACTACATGGTGCAAACAACTGGTTCAAAGTAACGAAAGTCAAATTTCTCCAGAAAAGTCCCCGCTTGGTCTGGAATCATGTTCTTTGAAACCGAGATCAACTTGTCAGATGGGAAAAGACAATTCTAGAATCGGAACCCAACTGCTCCCGATCCAAAGCATATCACATCGTTGCGTCAAACATGGTGTGAGCAGCGATTTGGCATGAGGTTGTATGGCTGTCAATAGAAGATGCTTATTGGTCTCGTATTGAAGAAGTGACACAGGTAGCCCGATGAACTGTGAGGTGCTCACAAGAACTATTAGGACAGCGTTTTACAGTGTAGGTGGATAATGACCCTCAACTTTTTAGAAAGCAAGTAAGGAAGATAAATAAGAGTCAACCCATGTGTCGATAGCCATCATTGAGGTGATGCAAAAAGGCAGAATTATGGGTCATCCATGTGACATCGAACTGAAAGTCAAGTATTGAATATTAATAATGCTCCCATATTCTGTTAAAAGTGGAGAAAATTTTTTTTTTTTTGTATGCAAAGACTTTGAAGAGAAGGCGCCTGAGGGCTCCACAACTTTCGGAAACGCAGATCCTGAGTTGGCTGTTCTTAAAATGTGGGCAGGTGTGCGAGAGGTTAAACAGAGGAAAAGCGAATTTATTGCTTGCATTCCATCTTACAATCGACACAATATTTTCACGGTTTGTCATTGCCTCATGCAGGTATCCACAAAGGAAGCTGTTTTCGGATCAATCACTTCCCGGAGGATAATGACTACGACACAGACAGCTCGGAGTACATCCTACGTGAGTGCGTTGGACGTCATCTTCACACACTTCAAATCTTCGTCCTCTCGCCTTTGTCAAGAGCTGCCGATGGCTTCGTCGCAAGGGTGCTTCATGAGTCATGACGTTGCCATCCGGCCCCCTTTAAATCTCGGTGTCATGACACTAATTGGCTCAAAAGAGATGACAATGGCTGTGCTCGTGACTAATTGGCCTTCCTCAAATCACGTCACCTATGTGACACGCAATTAAATGTAAATATGGTTTAAAAAAAAAAAAGGCACCCAGACAAAAACTGGTGATCCACATCATTTTTCAGCTTACATCTGGTTTGCAGCCGAATGCTCCCAAGCAAGATTTTCCTATCATGTTGATTCATGTCAAGTTAATCAATCGAAACAGTACCGAAAAATATAGATACATTTCTTTGAGTACTGCATCTCCTTTGGCTACAGTACATTGCATCATGGTTGACACGCGGATTGCCTTACTGAATTTCTCTTTATGCATATGTTTGTTTAAATATTCTTGGAATTATTTTTAGTATTGACAGTCACTAATGTTTGAATGTAAACGCGTCCTATATAATAAAAGGAAAATGGTCAAATCATTGTAATACTAAGATACTAATGACATCCCAGATATATTGATGGAATTCATTTTCTTGAGTTATCCCCCAAAAAAATCCTGTCTAACCACCTTGAGTCAACATTGACAATCATCGGCTAAAAGCACCGAAATGACTCAAAGCAAATGACTAATTCTGCAACTTTTGTTGTCCCCACCGAATATAAATGGTATTGACTATGAGTCACTCACACGGCACTTTCAATTAGGAACGTTCCTTTTTTTTTTTTTTCCTCACCATGTCACGTCGGCAGGTATCGTGCGAGCCTCCAGCCTCTTCCCCATCCTCAGCACCATCCTGCTGATGCTGGGCGGCCTGTGCGTTGGCGTCGGACGCATCTACAGCAGGAGGAACAACATCCTGCTCAGTGCTGGTATTCTCTTTGTGGCTGCAGGTAATGACACACACGAGGAAACCTTCAGTCATCTCCAATTTTTTTTTTTTCCTAATTTATCATTCTCTTCCAACAGTTATGTTAAAAATGGCACACACATTAAAAAAAAAAAGTCATATTAACCAGACCCATTGTGAAAGTAGTTTCGACTTTCAGTTGCTTGTATGTTTTATTCGGCACAGTTTTTACATCGGATGTCTTTCATAACATGACCCAACCATCCCCTCGGCAGGGCCGGACTGACCAAAAAAACGGAATGAAAATTAGACCAATTTTGCATGACTCCTGGTTACCATGTAGCTTTGCTGCTGATGTTGCTTGGTTTCTATATTGTAAATGGATTAACGGTGGGCCAGTCTCTTGGGGTAAAATAGAAAAAAATTGTAATTAAATAGCACCGCATCGGACAGAATACGCCAGCCCACTGGACATCTGCCCTGTAAATCAGATGACCAATCCACCCCTGCACCTCAGTCAAGCAAGGTTATGTACTTTTAGTCATGTCCCGATCCAGATTGTGGCAAGGTTTTGTAATTTGTTGTTCCTCTGTCTCTCCAGGCCTGAGCAACATCATCGGTATCATTGTTTACATCTCCAGCAACGCCGGTGATCCCAGCGACAAGAAAGATGAGGACAAGAAGAACCAGTACAACTACGGCTGGTCCTTCTACTTTGGAGCCCTGTCCTTCATAGTGGCAGAATCAGTGGGGGTCCTCGCCGTCAACATATACATCGAGAAAAACAAAGAGACACGCGGCCGAGTCAGGCGCGACTTCATCAAATCTACCGCCTGCTCTTCGCCGTATGCGCGTATCCCGAGCTACCACCGCAGACGGAGGCGCTCGCGTTCCAGCTTCAGGTCGTCCGAGCCCTCCCTGGGAGGGCTAAAGCGGGGGGGAGGTTTTGGCGGGGAGATGAGCTTGCAGGTGGGAGACATATCCCTCTACACCTTCCGCAGGGACCCTTTGAAAGGGGCGAGACAATACAGTCCTGAGAGTGACTCTGGCTTCTTACAGGTCCACAACATCCAGAAAGATGTGAAAGATGGCGGCAACAGGAGGACCACACCTGTATGAGTGCTCTTGTTGGACTTTACAATAGGCTTGATAGGGACACACTAGGCATTACGTTGTCACATACTCTGTGTGTATATTTACAGTGAAGTGAAAAAGTATGTCCCCTCTTCCCAAATATTTTTTTGACACAGTTTTCCCAGTTCCAAAAATAACCTGTGATATATGAAATCCGTGAAGGAGTCATTTTTATTTTTTACAAAATATGACATACACAATACAAAACTGTATTGAATGAAATCGAAGATTTTGGTGGACTAACGGTAAAACAAAGACATGCCTCATTTGTCATTTGTGCCTTACTTCAGGATGAAAACTCACATTGTCCACAATCATTATCAGAGGTGAGCATGTTCATCCAGTCATCCCGTGACAGTCAACTGGAAATCTGGGCTGACATGGGCTTGACTGACACAGGTATGCTCAGCTTTAGGTAAAAAGAATCTAGATAGCTCAGAGCTCGACAGTAAATTCTTTTAACTGTCTTATGACATCCATCCATCCATTTTCTAATCCTCATGAGGGTTGCGGGCATGCTGGAGCCTATCCCAGCTGTTTTCGGGCAATAGGCGGGGTGCACCCTGAACTGGTGGCAAGTCAATCACAGGGCAGTCTTGTGACAATTAAAAAAAATATATATCAGTGCCATTTTCGAGTAGGAGATGGTGAAAACGCTGTTAATAGATGTTATAGTTGCTTGATAAAGCATGTTTCACCTGAAGCAAATGTATCTCCAAAAGTGTTTACTTAAATGATTTTTGTGTTGCTTACTTTAACACAGCTGGTGCTATGCCCTTCTCCTCTTACAAGAACTTACACGTATAAAAGCCTACTGAATTCTTATTAGCGTTGGCTTTCTGCTTATTATGGGATCACAAAGTGTCAAATGTGCTAAACAGCTCTGAAACACTGCCACACACGTGCAACGTGCTTTTTGTAAATATCGATGTATCTTTCTAATTATGAATGAGAAATGTCAGAATATGCCAGGGTGCATTCAAAGCATGTGTTAATTTATCTCAGCATAAATGTGTATCGTTTGCTCAGGGGCGGTATCAAGGACAAATTACAATTCATTTAAGTCCTAGAAAAAGCAAGGATCTTCTACTTTGTTTACATTCATGCTTTTCACTGGACATCTACAATGTATACCCTAAGTGAATTTTAGTGTGTAACACTATTTCCTTAAAAAAAAAAAAAAAAAAAAAAATCCACATCTTATTTCATTGCTGAATGCGCAGCCAACAAGAAAGTGCCACACCTCAGAAAAATGCCTCCCTTTTCTCCCTCACGAAAAATCACATTGGTGGTTTTAATTACATTTGCTATGACTGAGATAAATGTTCACAACACTTGTAGAAAATACATGGCTTCTGTAAAACTGAAATTTATGGTGTTGAGCAAACACAGTTCAAAGAAGGACATCGTTGTTTCATGAGCGCTGTTTGTTTGTAGCACTAACTAACGGTCTCAGCCCACAGATGGCGGAAGTGACTTCTTCTTCATGACCTGTTTTGATAGTCAGCAACAGTTTGAAAGAGTGCGACTGACATCTCCAGGACACAAGTGGAACAGCAAACACTGTTCCTTCATCGACTGAGTTTTACAGGTACACGAGTGGAAAAAACGATGAACAATATATTGAACGTAACAAATAGTTTTTTTTGGGGGTGGGGTATAAAATAATATTAATTACAAAGCTTCTAATTTTAAAATTGAATCCCGCTATTAATATATGTATTCTATTTCATATTCAATCATAATAATATATATTATTTGAATGATCAATTCTTACTGGGGGGAGGGGGATAAATAGATATTCTCATTATAATTTAAAATGCATTTTGAAAAAAAATAAAGGCTGAACCACAAATAGCGACTATGCAGTTCAGTACATGAATGACTGCAGCCACAATATGAACAAAATGCTGTACTGTATGTTGTATGATTGCTTTTGTTACCTAAACTGGACTGTTATCAGGAGGTATTATTTACTAGTTATTTACTCGTTGTTATGAACTAGCTGTCTTTGACCACAGACAAAAAAAAAAAAAAAAACATCTTTGTGGCCAGCCCAAGATTTCTGTTTTAATTGAATGTTTCGCTGTAATGGTGTCATTGTTGCATGTTAGTTGTTTTGTTTGCACACTTGCAGACATTGTTGGTCAATATCAGTACAGTTTGTAATACAGTAAGTTTATACAGTGATGTCATTGCATTTTTTAAGAGCCATATTTGTATTGACTCTATAGTTAAATTGTGGTTTAGTCAACATGTGGGAGATTCAGTTTGGCATGTGCTATAGTTGAGATGCTATATCTGGTTAATGATGCAGGCCTGCTATGCTGAGACGCTTGATGGCAGACAGTCGACCAACAAGAGGTGTTAAAGTGAAAATGCACGAGCGGACTTATTGCTTGACCGAGCTAACAGGCTGCTGAACGCTTCCTTGCCATGAGCTCGAGCAAAGCGAGTGTTGCGTGTGCGCACACGGCTATCTAGAAGATCACACGCTTCGTTCTTGTGATTGGACACACTTGACTTGGCTTTATGGATTGAATAATTTGCCCAGTTTGGGATCAGTTAAACTCTGCCTCATCGACAAGTGTCATTGGTGAGTCTGCAAATTCTCAGCTCTCAAGTCACTGAGCCTTGATTTAGAATGGACTTATTTTGAGTCAGTGTGCGTGCGTGCATGTAACTTCCTCATGCCAAACGGGTCTTACGACCTTGTTTCCCCAGTGCTGAATTTGGGCGTCTTCTCCTATCTGTCTATCAGTCAAAGCTGTTTAGTTTACATCCATGGATCTGCTTTGACATTTTTCGCCACAATGAAGCTTGTGCCTTAATCCTTTTTGCCGTGCCCAGTGAAATGAAGTTCTTCCTGCAGTAATTGACAAGAGATTGGCAGGGGTCACCTCTACGTGCACTCACATAGCCGCCATGCTTGTTAGCATTAGGTCGAGGTGCAAGAATGACACATGGGCTGTTGCCTGATGGGCTGATGTAACAAATAGAAGATGACACCACAGTTCATACCTCACCTTCATGATACTGAAACAAAGTCGCCCAATGACACACACTCAACAAATCATTAATAGCCAGTGGGTGTGTATTTTTGCAGGAGCGCCCTCGTTGATGTGAAATGTCACGAAATTTGCTGCAAATGCATTTAAGCTTTTTTTGTTGTTTTTGTTTTGTTTTGAAAAAGCAGCATTAAATTTTTCCCGCTCGATTTCACCAGAGAGAGAGAGAGAGAGAGAGAGAGAGAGAGAGAGAGAGAGAGAGAGAGAGGGAGAGGCAAACTAAAGGCGCACTCACACTGGACCAGTTATTTCACATGAGGCTTGGACGCTGCTACCCTGCCCTGCCTTGCCCTGCTGTGACTCATACTATTAAGTTTCATCACTTCATAACAGCACTGCATGACTACAGCTTTCCTGACTTTGTGGATTAGTTTGAGTATTTGAGTTTATTTTTTACTGTGCTGGATGGCGGTTATTATTGAGAGTCTTTGACATGTCATGTTTGAGGCTATGGAAACACTCATGGATACCTCATGCTCATGAGCAACCGTCACATGCGCCAAGCACACTACAGAGTCTTCACATTAGTCAAACAAACTAAATCCTAACCCTTGCATCTAAAGTGCAAGGTTCCCTCCTCATGTAAAATCCCCATGGAGGAAATCACTTGCCAGTTCAAATGGATGAGAACTTCCTTCAGCTTTAATCCACAAAGAAGTTCAAGTTAGATGGAGCTTCACCCCTGGCAAGATTGCCTCTCCACAGGCACCCATTCTGCTCTTAAGTTCTTGAAAGTGTAAAATGGCTGACATTTCTCACGGCAGGGGTCTTTATTTCCTGCTTCCTGTGGATATTGATGCCATCGTGTGGATTCCAAAACCACAGGGGTGACATCTGTCACTGTGATGAGGCTCAGTTTTGCAGGGAGCAATCGGAGCTAGAGTATATGCTTTTCATTTGACTTATGAAACACACCGGATATTGACACTTGACCTAATTATTATGTAAGGAGCAGAAATTTCCCTCAAGTCACATCCGGAAGTCCTTGTAATATCACTTTGCATAAAAAAACTACTTTGATATCTTGTACAGTGAAGATGGGCTAAGATAGAACATCATTACAGAAATTCACAAACAAATATTACAGAAACAGAAAAATACTGTTCTACACTCAAACGGAAAGGATCCAAAAGCATACCCCCAGACCGCGGCCCCCCGTCCCCCCCCCCCCCCACATACACACACACACACACACACAAAACTAAATAGAAAATGTTGCAATGTCATGGTTGACAGTCAAGCCCCTACAAGCCCCTACAAGCACACCTGGAGAACCCACGAGGTCTGATTTGGCCCCTATAAATTCTGCTACTCAAATGCTACACTTAAATACCAAAGGGTCAAATTTGGCCCTAATCCTAAATTAGGATTAAAGCATTGAATATTTGAAAAAACATATTTTGGTGTTCAGTGAACATACAGCAGTCATTTAATGTATAATTCATCATTTTCCAAAGAAGAAAAGGGTTCTTGGGTTATCCAGGGTTAAAATAATTTGTCTGGATCTTTTATTCATGGTGGAAAATTCTTTCTACATTGAAATTACACTGCGCTCCAAATAATTGTACGTCAGATTTACGTTGAACATTTTTTTTGTTTCTCTGTGGAAGTTTTTGCTTGGTTTAGTTGGTTTGCCTGTCTCTTTAGATGAACGAGATACATCTTAGACAGGTTTGGTAGTCCTTTTGATGAGATGAGGCCAATTAAAGACAAAAATTATTCAGGAAGTTGTGCCACATGCTTGAACAAGTCACTCTTTTATGAATGGAGAAAAAAAAAGGATGTCTCATTTCAATAAAATCATGCTGTTAAATAAGTTGTTCATGACTAATTTTGGCAAATTGTGATTGCGTTCAAACTGTGTTATTTATTAATAAATGGGCCTGCTTTGGAATGTCCATGTGGATGGAGTTTTGGTTACCAACCATGTCCCAGCTTGTCATCAGCAAGGAGGTAGCAAAGTGATGCTTCAGAATAGAATAAATGGGGAGTGAAATGTTATGATCCTTTAAGTTTCCTGGAGGTGTCCAAAGGATCTTTGCAGAGTTCTTTAAAACTAATAATGATAAATAGTTCAAATTAATTAGAAATAATTTAAAATGTTGTCCATAATAAATACTAAATTTGAAACGAAAAGCAAATTAAGTCGAGTAAATGTCATCATCAGTTGTTCAATTTATAAAAAAACTACACATAAATATATACACACGCACGCACACAGGCCAAGGACCGGCTCGAGGAACACATCCCTGATAGTAAAGGTAATTAAAACCATCAATGTGATTTTATATATACATACATAGGATATTAGTGTCTCATATCGATGAATCTGACAGTCAGAGGAAACTTTTGGGAGGTCATTGATGAAAATGGAAAATAGAAGAGGGCCTAAAGATGAACCTTGAGGTACACCTTGCGACTTGCTAACCACTACCCACCTTGCTGCTGCTCTGGAAAAAAATGTATGCACACTGGTTTTAAAGCATCATAGGAAAGCATTGTGTGCAGTTGACGGATGTATGAGTTTTAACTCACAAAGAGGGAGGCTGCCCTTATAACTTTAAGATGATTTGAAGCAGAGCAAGCTGTAGCAAGTGGTGACTTAAAAGGAATTTCAAAGGAGCAGATGTTGATCTAATAGTAGTCTTCCTCTGTGCCTGAAGCTATTTTCTTGGTTTCACCTGTCCATCCTGACATCAATGACCTTAACATGTGTCTAGCTGAGCAGAAGCAAGCATCGGGATTCCTGCACATTGCCATTATACCATGTCAAGTAACAACTGACTTAGCCTGTTAATTGGCAGCATTTCGGTGTGCTGCCAGGTTGGGTTGGCTGCAGGAAGGAAGGTTAATGTCAATGCCAAAAGAATTGCATCAGTGAGGCCAATTCTGTCACTTTTGCTATACATGTAAACCACTTAAACTTAAAAATAAAGAAACTGGCCTCACAGTTCAAATGTTTTTGAAGGGCAATGACGTAGCAGCATGCACAATCTCTCCAGTATTCTAGCCTCGCCACACATCATCAAAGATGTTCTGTATGAAGAACGCCCATGTGATATCACACAAGCTGCTTGAAGCCAAGCATCCCCATTCTTTTGCGGATTTGCATATTTTCAAAAATTTCTGGAAGAAAACAAAGCAACATTAGACTTTGAAAAACAACCACTACATTAACACTGTTTATAGACGCTGCATTGATTATAAAATAAAGAAAAAAGTGACATTAAGTTACAGCTGCAGTACATGACACAAAATGTAAATAGAATCACCAGCCCCTCACATTTGGTCCAAGTTTCCATTTTGTGGCGCTTTAGCATTTGGTGTGAAGGGTATTTGTTTATTTCATAACCCCCATGAGAGAGAAGCGGTGTTCACAACTTTTACTCCAGTGTAGCACCGGGGCTGCCCCACGAAGAGCGTTCACACGTACAAAGTTATACTGGTGTCACCCCCGAAAACATCTTAAACCGGAGCAAATTTAACCCTGCTCTGGAGGTGGTTTAAAACTTTACTCCGGAGTAAATGCTAGTTTGCGGGGCAGCACCGATATAAAATGGGACGTGTGAATGCTACAGGAGTAGACTCGCTACGCGTGAGGAGAGTTGATTACATACGGATAGAATGCGTTGCTTTCGTGCTCTGTTGTACTTCCGTCATCTTTCCTTTCTCTCTCTCATCCTTTTACGGTGTCTGATAGACCACAGCGTTGATTTGTCTGGAGAAGTATAAACCATGGTTTTTCGATATGTCACAAACAAGGCGGGGAAAAGGAAGTACACTTTATGCATGCCCTGCTCAATGTCTCTCTGTTTTATTTCGTATTGCACAGCCGCAGAAACTGCCGTGTGAACGCAAGTGGGGCTGCACCGGAGTTAACACACTTCTCTTTAGTAAGCAGCTTTATACGTGTGAACGCTCCACACCGGTGTAAGATACATCGCAACAAAATACATCGGTGCAGCACCGATGCAAGTGTGTGCCGTGTGAACACCCCTAGAGTGGCTTCATTTCTTATTTCCAAATGAATACTCTTTCACTTTTAGATATGAAAAAAAGAGCAGTCGCCATTTGATCCTTTGTGTGGATTTGCAGACCACTTTTTACACCTTGACAGAGGTTTTTCTGAGGCGTTTCAGTGTTTTTCTGGGCTGATTTACAAGCATTCATATATGTTATGAGCAACGGGATAGGTGCACAACTTGACTCATCAGTCACATTTATAGCATTAAAACTCCCCCACCCCCATTTCAAAACACCAACCACCACTTGCGGTTCTCCACCACCCAACACCACCACTATCCACTTTGCCCGCAAAGGCAGACAGTTAGGTTGGTCATCAGCTTTCCTGATCTACCTCAACAGCTGTGTCTCTAAACTTGCAGCCCCCCTCAGTCAGAGAGCAGATCGGAGCGAGCGGGACGGAGCAGTTTGACCCTCTTCATTTGGAAGCACAGGCACACCCTCAAAACATAGACAGAGAGACAAGAAGACAGAAGCTTGCTGCTGTCAAAGTGAAGTGGAAAGGGTTGTCGAATGTGTAGACGACAAAAGATTGGTTTACTTTTTTCGCTAGACTGAACGTTGAGCACCTGGAAGCATGGAAAAGCGCACAAAGATAAATATTGCCATTTTTGTGCTGCTGGTGGGCATGGCCTGCATGTTCACGGCTGTGGTGACGGACTACTGGGCTGTGCTCAGCCCGACGGTGAAGAAGGTCAACGCGACGTGCGAGGCGGCCCACTTTGGCCTCTGGAGACTGTGTAAGAAGCAAATCTACATCAGCGCTGACGAGTACGAGGAGAAGCATGGCTGCGGACCCATCACCCTGCCGGGAGGTGAGGCAAGGTTTCATGTCACTGTTTCCAACCTTAAACAGGTCCACTCGGTTTCCTCATTATCTGTTGTAGGTTAAGGTTATTTAAGGTAATGAACACTAATGAAAAAACTAAAACTAAAATGGAATAAAAGATTTTTGTTGCCAAAATAAAATAAAGCGAGTGCTGAAAAATAAAAAAATAAATAAAAATTAGAAATACATTTTACATTGATAGAACAAACTAAAACTAACTCTAATAATCGTGAAAATGTCTTTTGTTTCGGTCTTTGTCAATTCATTTCATGAATGAGGTTTCAAGGTGTATTTTAAATGTATTTATTTCAGTATTGCAGTGTGGCTGTGCAGAAGAAAGCTCGCGCAGTCGTTTATTATCCATGTTCTCTCCGGGCATGCGTGGGTTTTCTCCAGGTACTTCGGTCTCCTACCACATTCCAAAAACTTGCATAGTAGGTTAATGGGACACTCTAAATTGTCGCTAGGTGTGATTGTGAGCGCGAATGGTTGTTTTTCTGTGTGTACCCTGCGATTGGTTGGCAACCAAGACGGCTGGGATAGGCTCCAGCACACCTGCCACCCTCGTGAGGATAAACGGATCAGGTAAAATATAT
>NW_017805497.1:2298810-2380214 GCF_001891065.2 Hippocampus comes | reverse complement strand
AGATAGATAGATATTCATCTCTCTCTCGCTCTATCTATCTATCTATCTATCTATCTATCTATCTATCTATCTATCTATCTATCTATCTATCTATCTATCTATCTATCTATCTATCTATCTATCTATCTATCTATCTATCTATCTATCTATCTATCTATCTATCTATCTATCTATCTATCTATCTATCTATCTATCTATCTATCTATCTATCTATCTTTTGATAGATAGATAGATAGAAGCTCACAGTGCAGAGGTGTTCCAGGTTCAATTCCAGCTCCGACCTCCTGTGTGGAATTTGCATGTTGTCCCCGGGCCTGCGTGGGTTTTCTCCGGGTACTCCGGTTTCCTCCCACATTCCAAAACCATGCATGGCAGGTTAATGGAACACTCTAAATTGTCCCGAAGTTTGAGTGTGAGCGCGGATGGTTGTTCGTCTCTGTGTTCCCTGCGATTGGCTGACAACCAGTTCAGGGTGTCCCCCGCCTACTGCCCTAAGATGGCTGGGATAGGCTCCAGCAGCCCTGGCGACCCTTGTGAGGATTAGCGGAACAGAAAACTGATGGATGGATAGATATTTCGATGTAGATATAGATAGATAATTAAAATGATGGATTTAACATAATAAAAGAGAGTAACTGTTTGTGACTCAAATATTCCTGACGCAAATACGGCTTATGATGAGAATTTACAGCCAAGGTTTATTCCGATGCTTTTCAAGAGTGCAAAAATAAAAGGCAGAGTTCAAAAATAACCTGAGTCTAAAGGTGGAAACTGAAATCCACCGTTCAAAATGTCGACTTGTATACTGAATGTGTATAAGCGAGATTTGGGTTTCTGCACTTGAGAAACACGGTTGAAGAAAGCATTTGAGAGTTTTCCCCCTCTGTGTTCCACTCTCTGATTTTAAAACATGAATATGCTGTGCAAATTTGCTGTGGAGCATCAAAATGACAAATGAGGCCATCAGTGCTCCTTTTTGGGACACAGAAAACATCTGAGCCTCCTGCGACGGCCTTAGAAATAGTAAGATAAAACACTTAGCGAGCTGCATTGTTTAACGAATTTACATTTTTTAAAACATTATAAGAAAACTTTTGTTGTTGCTGTTGGAAAGATGAGTTTCCAGTTTTTCAAACACAATCTAATTTTTGGAGCTCAATAAACAACGTCATTCATGTTCATCAACAAAAGATGAAGGATATCTTGTTTCAGGCTGTAATTAGTCCAGTGATGATTGTCTCCATCCATTTCATGTTTCAAAAGCCCATAAAAAGCTTCAGATTTTACAGTAAGTACGGCGCGTGCGAACAGGTTACCTTCTTGCTTCTGGGGCATTCAGACGACTACAGCTAATTGCAACTAATTCTGTTAGCCGAATCATTTTCAGGTCCACATAAATAAGCCTGATTAGCAGCCATCGCTGTGCCGATGTTTACGAACAGGGTAAACTTGCTTGAGAGTCGTGACCCTCGCTGGGCTGCTCCGAGTCTGCTTGCTGTATTTGGAGAGGAACGTTATTGTTTATCACAGCCGTAGGTCTTTCAGGGCGGTGTCAAAAGCCAGTGATAAAAAGCAGGACTAATACCATTAGCAATGCAGTGAGATGAAATGTAGCCTGAGCTACTGTAAAGGTCTTATTGTAGATTTCAGGATTACAGGTCAGCCTCTGCAGCCTGACGTTATTTACTTGTCGGAATTTGAAACCATTTTTCCTATTTGAAATAACGGAAGGAAAAATTGTCTGTTCCAGCATCAAACTATTATATCCTAAAATTTAACTACAGGTAAATTTTAAGTACATTTTAAGTGTGAAAAGAAATTAACCACTCTTATGTGTACAACATAACACAAAACTTTACAAAAGACGCATCTTAGCTCCTTGAATATGAGTCGGCTTACATCACATAACTTGTGTGCAATCTTTGTCATTTCTCACGTTCTTCTTCTGCTGTCAGCCCATTCTTACTTAGAGGGTTCCACTTGATCGAAAGACATTCCTTCCAAAGCCAATCGTTGCATCGCAGCTCAAAGGAATGAGAAAGGAATTATGAGAATGTTGCTTTGATTATTATGTGACCATCACAGCAGACATAAAATGTGGACAATGAACTCAGTATGGCTCCAGACGGAAACCTTTGTCGTATTTATATAATGCATTTTGTACAGTATATCTGATGTGATGTGATGTGATGTGATGCTATGTCAAGTCTGCGGCAGGCAGTCATTAGAGATACAAATATAGGCCCCGTGAATACTCAGCTGTTGTTGCTGGCAGCCGTGGCGGGCAAGTGTTCACAACCGGTCCGAGTCTCCTCTTGAGTGACTGCGCCACCTGTAAGAAGCCAACTGAGCTCCAAACTTTGTTACCCCACTAGAGCAAGAATTCGCCCTGCTGCCTTCACATTTCCAGACGTTCAAATTACCACACACTCAACAAAAGTTGCGAGGCGTAATGCCGTGACGTGAAACGGCTGCGGCCATTTGGCCTCCGTTATGGGCTCACCGGACATTCTCTTCGAGGGAGAGGACACATGGGGACAGCCGGCCTTCTCTGTGGCACGTGGAGCGTGGGGGATTTCCCATTTGGAGTGTCATCGCTCTGAAATAATGATCAACTCAACAGCCATTTTGTTAGGTACATCTAATTAGTTCCAATATAAACACCGAAAGGCTCACACTTCACCACTTTGAGAATAAGCACCATTTTGGTGGCGTGCGCATGTGTCAACCATTGAGAACCAACCAACAGAGCTGAAGTTGTCGTCATTCGCGTGATCTTATAAAGTAACAAGAACCACCCTGTGATGACAATAAATAAAAAAGCAACTAGAACCAAGAATAGCCCTTTGCTGTGGTGAAAACAAAAAGATTATAGTGACATAAAATTTGCTCAAATATGACTATTTTAAGATAAGATAAGATAAGAAAAGAAAAACTTTATTTGTCTCACAATGGAGAAATTCCCAAACGTCCTGATATGATCCCTGGATAAGATGACTCAGAAGGTCCATTAGGAACAAGAGTGGCTTCAAAGAGCTTGTCAACACAGCCGACTGCAATAAACAAATGTGATTGTTGCCTAGTTGGCTTGTGGCAGCATATGTTGTCTGATAATTGCATGTAAATTTATGACTAAACACGATGTAACTAGAATGGCTCAAGCCTCGACCAAGCTTAAAGTGCACAGGGGGCATGGCCTGGTTGGCTAACAGCGAAGGGGAGCCAGCAGCCCGGAGTGATCAACTGTTGATTGCAGGACGTTAAGGAACTGACCCCGCACCAACTGGACCAAAGTCAGCTATGTGAAACATTGCACCACCGACTGCCCCATAATAACAAATGTCAAAAGATTTTTTTTTCACCTCACTGTTATCCCAACTGTTTCCTAGTTAGAAGGGTACTTTCTCGATCGTGGAAGATTACCTAAAATTTTAGGATCAGAGGGTCGGCCCTATTTCTTTTTTCTTTTAATTGCTGATACAGATTGTAACCCGTGTATATGTGCCTTTGTCCAGATACTTAGCAAAATGCAAGGGGCTTTTCATTGGCCCATGTGCAACTCCTCAACAAAGTTTTGTTAATTTGCACGGCTGGTCCTTGTTCACACAGAACTATAATATTGTAATTTTGTGCAGCTGGGAACATTTTGATGGAAACACAAAACAGTGCCAAGTGCTATCTGCACATTTATCCAGATTCTCACCAAAATTTAAGTGCGGTAGTTCTTATTTGGTATGCCACCCTTCTCCAAATTTGATGTAAATTAGCTTCTTAATAGAAGCCAATGAAAAAAATGAAATACTGCTAGCTACTAACTCATGATTTTGCAAAGCAATAATGACAAGATGATTGCCTTTTGGTGGCGGAATAATAAAAAAATATATATAATAATAACAGAGAGAGTCACATGGGTCAACATTGATTGAAATAGATCCTGAGCATAAATCCTACACGTAATAATTCTCTCTCTCTCTCTCACACTCACACACAGACACAAACATTCAAAGGCACATATGGATTAGGTGAATGAAGGGAAGTCACTTGGCCTCCAAAGCATTCCAGAGCTTTTTTGCCCTAAAAAACAAGCCTGAATGTAGTGAGATATGAAATCTCCTGACATTATGTTCTTAAAAACTTGTGTGAAAAGAATGACAGAATGTGAAGCAATGATTCAAATGTCCTAAAACATGCAAATATTTACAAAATACAGCAAACACTCAAAGCTATATATAATTCACAAAGATTGACAAGGTTTGAAGTCAAACTACAGTCAATAAGTGTGTCCTCCAAATTGGATCTTGTTGCTAAGTAACCATCTTTTTTCCCCTCCTTAATAAATAACAAGTTCAGCTTTGCTTTCATTGGAAATATTTTTAACACAGAGGAGCTTCTTTTTTCCTTATTTGTTTTTTGGCAGGACCTTATACGAAGACACTTTGCAGTAGGGCGGCCTGAGGAGGAACAAATTAAATTTTGGTACACTTTAAATATGTGAATCCAGGATTTTGTTATGTTTTTCCATTAAAAAAAAAAACAAAAAAAGAGAAGTCAGTGGATACTGGATGAGTCATGTCAAAAGGCAATCGAATACAACAGATCTGCAAAGGTATATCAGTGGTTTATATCATATATTTCCCATATACTTACTTGACTTATTCACCGTTCCGCATGACATTCTTTCAACTCATCTTAATGGTTTCAGTGAGGGGAAAATTCCCCCAGTACGGTTCATAAAATTCAAACAGGGAAATGATCAGCATTTCCAAGTAAAAGCACTGCACTGATGTATCACAGTGAGATTGCATGGAAAGCGGGATTAAGAATCCACAAAAACGTTCGTTTTTTTTTGGCCTAAAAACGCCTTACTATACATGGGCGTTTTTGAGGGGCTAAAAACGCCTTACAATACATGATCGTTTTTTGAGGGGCTAAAAACGGCTTACTATACATGGTCATTTTTATTCGGCTGAAAACACCTTACTATACATAATCATTTTTTGAATGGCGAAAAACGCCTTACTATACATGGCCTTTTTTTTTCGGCTAAAAACGCCTTACTTATACATGGTAATTTTTTTCGGCGAAAAATGCCTTGCTATACATGGTAGTTTTTTGAGGGGCTTCACAGTGAGATTGCATAGAAAGCGGGATTAAGAATCCACAAAAACGTTCGTTTTTTTTGGCCTAAAAA
Organism: Hippocampus comes; assembly: GCF_001891065.2. NCBI lineage: Eukaryota > Metazoa > Chordata > Actinopteri > Syngnathiformes > Syngnathidae > Hippocampus > Hippocampus comes. The sequence continues at coordinate 2,375,023 of NW_017805497.1, read as the reverse complement.
CGCCTTACTTACATGGGCGTTTTTTGAGGGGCTAAAAACGCCTTACTATACATGGTCGTTTTTTGAGGGGCTAAAAACACCTTACAATACATGATCGTTTTTTGAGGGGCTAAAAACGGCTTACTATACATGGTCATTTTTATCCGGCTGAAAACATCTAACTATACATAGTCATTTTTTGAGTGACGAAAAACGCCTTACTATACATGGTAATTTTTTTTGGCTAAAAACTCCCTTACAGATACATGGTCGTTTTTTTCGGCTAAAAACGCCTTACTATACATGGGCGTTTTTGAGGGGCTAAAAACGCCTTACTATACATGGTCGTTTTTTCCGGCGAAAAACGCCTTACTAGACATGCTCATTTTTTGAGTGGCGAAAAACGCCTTACTATACGTGGTAATTTTTTTCGGCTAAAAACTCCCTTACAGATACATGGTCGTTTTTTTTCGGTGAAAAACGCTTTCTATACATGGTCTTTTTTTGAGGGGCTAAAAACACTTTCCTATACATAGTCGTTTTTTGAGGGGCTAAAAACGCCATACGATACATGGTCATTTTTATTCGGCTGAAAACGCCTTACTATACATGGTCGTTTTTTGAGGGGCTAAAAACACCTTACTATACATGGTCGTTTTTTGAGGGGCTCAAAACGCCTTACTATTCATGGTCATTTTTTTCGGCCGAAAACGCCTTACTATACATGGTCGTTTTTTGAGTGGCGAAAAACGCCTTACAAAACATGGTCGCTTTTTTCTGGCTTAAAATGCCTTACAATACTTGGTCGTTTTTTTCAACTAAAAACGCCTTACTAAACATGGTGTTTTTATTCGGATGAAAATGGCCCACGATACATGGTCGTTTTTTTCGGCTAAAAACGCCTTACTATACATGGTCGTTTTTTGAGTGGCGAAAAACGCCTTACAAAACATGGTCATTTTTTTGGGGTTAAAACGCCTTACTATCATGGTTGTTTTTTTCGGCTGAAAACGCCTTACTATACATGGTCGTTTTTTGAGGGACTAAAAACACCTCTCTATACATGTGGTTTGTTTTTCGGCTAAAAACGCCATACTAAACATGGTCGTTTTTTGAGTGGCTAAAAACGCCTTACTATACATGGTCATTTCTTTTGGCGAAAAACGCCTTACAAAACATGGTCATTTTTTTCTGGCTTGAAATGCCTTACAATACTTGGTCGTTTTTTTCAACTAAAAACGCCTTACTATACATGGTCGTTTTTTTCAGCTAAAAACGCCTTACCATACATGGTCGTTTTTTTCAGCTAAAAACGCCTTACCATACATGGTCGTTTTTTTCAGCTAAAAACGCCTTACCATACATGGTCGTTTTTTTCAGCTAAAAACGCCTTACCATACATGGTCGTTTTTTTCAGCTAAAAACGCCTTACCATACATGGTCGTTTTTTTCAGCTAAAAACGCCTTACCATACATGGTCGTTTTTTATGGCTGAAAACGCCTTACTATACATAGTTGTTTTTTGAGGGGCTAAAAACGCCTTACTATCCATGGTCATTTCTTTTGGCGAAAAACCCCCTTACCATACAAGGTCGTTTTTTTCGGCTAAAAATGCCTTACTATACATGGTCGTTTTTTGAGGGGCTAAAAAAGCCTGACTAAAATTGTCATTTTTTGAGGGGCTGAAAACACCATACTATACATGGTCGTTTTTTCCGGCTGAAAACGCCTTCCTGTACATGGTCGTATTTTGAGGGGCTGAAAACGCCTTAATATACATGGTCGTTTTTTTCGGCTAAAAACGCCTTACTATACATGGTTATTTTTTTCGGCCACAACTTACTATACATGGTCATTTCTTTTGGCTAAAAACCCCCTTGCGATGATACATGGTTGTTTTTTTGAGGCTAAAAACGCCTTACAATACATGGTCGTTTTTTTAAGGGGCTAAAAAGTCCCTATGATACATGGTCGTTTTTTTTCGTCTAAAATGCCTTACTATACATGGTCGTTTTTTGAGGAGCTAAAAACACCTCTCTATACATGTTTTTTTTCAGCTAAAAACGCCATAATAAACATGGTCGTTTTTTGAGGGGCTAAAAACGCCTTACTATACTTGGTCATTTTTTTGGGGTTAAAACGCCTTACTATACATGGTTGTTTTGTTCGGCTGAAAACGCCTTACTATACATGGTCGTTTTTTGAGGGGCTGAAAACGCCTTCCTACACATGGTCGTTTTTCGAGGGGCTAAAAACGCCTTACTATACATGGTCACTTCTTTTGGCTAAAAACCCCCTTACCATACATGGTCGTTTTTTGAGTGGCTAAAAACCCCCTTACCATACATGGTCGTTTTTTGAGTGGCTAAAAACCCCCTTACCATACATGGTCGTTTTTTGAGTGGCTAAAAACCCCCTTACCATACATGGTCGTTTTTTGAGTGGCTAAAAACCCCCTTACCATACATGGTCGTTTTTTGAGTGGCTAAAAACCCCCTTACCATACATGGTCGTTTTTTGAGTGGCTAAAAACCCCCTTACCATACATGGTCGTTTTTTGAGTGGCTAAAAACCCCCTTACCATACATGGTCGTTTTTTGAGTGGCTAAAAACCCCCTTACCATACATGGTCGTTTTTTGAGTGGCTAAAAACCCCCTTACCATACATGGTCGTTTTTTGAGTGGCTAAAAACCCCCTTACCATACATGGTCGTTTTTTGAGTGGCTAAAAACCCCCTTACCATACATGGTCGTTTTTTGAGTGGCTAAAAACCCCCTTACCATACATGGTCGTTTTTTGAGTGGCTAAAAACCCCCTTACCATACATGGTCGTTTTTTTCGGCTGAAAACGCCTTACTATACATGGTTATTTTTTTTCGGCCAAAACTTACTATACATGGTCACTTCTTTTGGCTAAAAACCCCCTTACCATACATGGTCGTTTTTTTCGGCTGAAAACGCCATCCTATACATGGTCGTTTTTTGAGTGGCTAAAAACCCCCTTACAATACATGGTTGTTTTTTTCAGCTAAAAACGTCTTACTAAACATGGTCGTTTTTTTCAGATGAAGACGCCTTAATATAAATGGTCGTTTTTTTTTGGCTAAAAAGGCCCTATGATACATGATCGTTTTTTACGGCTAAAAACGCTGACTATACATGGTTGTTTTTTTAAGGGGCTAAAAAGGCCCTACGATACATGGTCGTTTTTTTTCGGCTAAAATGCCTTACTATACATGGTTGTTTTTTGAGGGGCTAAAAAAGGCCTTACTATACATGGCCGTTTTTTTCGGCTAAAAACGCCTTACTATACATGGTCGTTTTTTTCGGCTAAAAACGCCTTACTATACATGGTCGTTTTTTTCGGCTAAAAACGCCTTACTATACATGGTCGGTTTTTTCGGCGAAAAACGCCTGACTAAACATGGTTGTTTTTTTTCGGATGTAAACGCCTTACTGTATTCACGGTCGTTTTTTTTGGCTAAAAATGCCCTACGATACATGGTCGTTTTTTTTCGGCTAAAAGCGCTTACTATACATGGTCGTTTTGTTTCTCATTGCACAACCCGCATCACTGACATGCACTTGACTTTGCACAAGCTAATGCAATAGCATATTGTCATAACGGCTTTTCTGTTACATGCGTCAACGTTCTCACTCCATCTCACAAAGATGTGCTTTCAGAAACAGGATGCCTTGAAATAAAAAGCTCACTTTGTGTCACATGACAGAGCTTTATTGTGCGCCTCTTCTGTCCATGCGCAATGGAACCTGAATATGTCTATACTAATTACATATCCGCATGCGCGGCACCACTACACAAATAGCTTCCACCATTTCGGGAAAGGCGGCGCAGAGGGCGAGTGGTTAGCAGTTCCTCTGTTGTCGGCTTGAATCTGGGCTCCATTGCTTCTGCGCGGAGTTTGCATGTTCTCCCTGTGCTTGCCGGAGTTTTAATTATAATATATTAATTTATGAGAAGATACTGATCATGTTCATCATTTCTCACAATAATTAGAAAACAGATCATTATCAGCAGTCAACACCATCTTTGTACATGTTTGCCAGTCTTCACATTTTCCAAATGAACGCTACTACAACATTTGTCAAAATTCACAATGTCCCACCACTGGTAAGTTATTTCTTGAAGGACCGCACAGGCTAATATGGTCGATAGGGGCTACCAGGTTCCCTTGGGCACCACGTTGGTGACCCCAAGGCTCAAACACTTTTTTTCTTTGAGGAGCATTTGTGCTTATCAATGACTTCATTTGAACTTTGGAGTACTACACTGGCAGTGCCCATACTATTTATTATTGGTCTATATGTGCCCTGTGATTGACAACTGAGCCAAGCCATTGCAAGCACAGGGAGTGTCTGAAAATTCCACACCTGGAGACCAAAGCTAAGATTCGAGCAGTAAACTTCACAACTTTCCACGTTGATCAAGTCCATAAGCACAAGTGGTCGGATGTTGACTCACAATCTCGCTCCTTGTTCATACCCAAGGTGCTGGATGGGTTTAGGTCATGGCTCTTAAGTACTACCACTCAAAAAAATAAAAATGTGTCTTTATGGACTTTGCTTTGTTCATTGAGAATAGAAACTTCCCTAAGTGTTGCCACAAAGTTGAAAGCATTCAATTGTCCAAAATGTCTTTGGGAGATGAGAAATGAAAGATGCAATGGTCACCGCAATCTCTTATTGAAAAATACAATTGATTCATCAAATTGATTAATATGACTTAAGAGTTCTCTCTTTTTTTTCTATATCATGTGTCTTGACCTTCAAGGTGTCAGATGTGGTCTTGTGGTAGAAGCATGTCGGAGAGACGTGAGACAGTGGGAAGTTACTTATAGACTTACATATTCACACTGTACAGTGACAACAGGTGGAGCTTAATGTATACCAAGTTACAGTACATGAGGCAAAACTTTTTGGAGAAGATTTTGAGGCTGAGCAATAAATATCACGGAACATAACTTACATTGACAGTTCAGTCAACAGCTCTTCTTATTGCTTGCTTAATGCAAAGTATCGCGCATGAGCTCTAAGTATGAAGTTCTAAAACGAAATGCCAGCTGTCACCTCGCAACATATACACGGAGGTGTTAATATGCCAAAGCTCTTTGAATAATTTGTTACATTTTTCCACTCAACAAGAAATTACAGCTCAGCCTCCGAAGTCGAACGCAATCAGTTCAAGGACGCTGTTCACCTCTCATTTGTTGCGACTTGAGTAATTTCTCATAGCAAATAAATAAAGGTCATAAAAGTACTGTAATGTGTTCCAGTTCCAAACAGTCATTTTCAGCAAAGTAAGACTTTGACTTTTTGTTTTATGTGTCATACAAGTTTGTAATGGAACAAAACAGTGAAATTCACGTTGCCAATGTCATGCATCTCACTTTCTTACTTGTCACTAGTGCAAAGACATCTTAAACCCTTTATCACAAAAAAGAAAAAAAAAAACTAAACCTTTGATAGCACCCTGCAATTGGCTGGTAACCATTCCAGGGCGTATCCTGATTCTCGACCCAAGTCAACTGACATGGGCCAATTTAGCGTGGTTTTGAAAAGGCAAGGTTTCAATATACTGGCTGTCACCGGTACTAAGTTCTTCTCTTCTTTTTTGAGAGAATTTCTAAGCAGGGCACAATATGATTGGTTGCTTGCAGAGTTGAGTAAACCACAAGCATCTTTGAAGTTAATTGCCACTTTTTGCTCTGTTAAAGTGCACGGTCCTAAAAAAAACAAAACAAAACAAAACAAAAAAACAGCTCACAGGTGATGGGAGACTGTGACTCACTATAAAGAATGTAAGCAGAAGAAAAATCTTAACATTTATTTGTCAAAATTAACATGCCCGCGCTTGGCCGCAACGCCAATGAGATACATTGTACTGAAAACGGATGGATGGACTTTGGCAATAAACCATATTTCAGTTTTACTGCTTTGGATGGTTACGTCACCTCCTCTCTCTTCTCCCAATTCCATTCATCCAAATAAAAGCTGTTCATTTACGGCAGATATTAATATGTCAATGTCTTCTTCAAATCGCTATATTATTACACACATCGTAAATGAGCGAATATGTGACTAAACTAACGGTTGTTGTCTGATCCCCTCAGATGAAAACTGCACGTACTTCGGCCACTTTACACCTGGACAGGATACTGAGATTTTCGAACACAAAACGCAGAAAGGTGAGTCCCTGACTGTGTTTGACACAACCTCCCACAATGCTCGCTTTTTAATGCCACCCCCGCCCACGTCACCCCGACACGAATTCTCCAGAGGCTGCTGCTTTCAATCTGTCATCGTGCGCTTGCACTGCCTTGCCGCGTTTGCATTCCCAGCTGTCCCCGCTGCAGCAGATGCAACGGATGGGGCAAATGCGTGCATTAAGTTGCGCACGCCTCCACACACGAAAGTAAAGATGCAGACATTCTTAACATATGCGACCTCCACCCCCATCCTCCGTCACTCAAAAAGCATCTATCAGCGCCGCGGGGGACACGGACGCTGCAAGTTTTTCTCGAATGATTGCCTCATTGTTGTGTTATTCATTCTTGTGTGAGTGCTGTGTTGGTATACCGTCGCGGTGCATGATCGCGACACGGTCACGTCACCGCAAACGGCCCTACAGTTAAATGTACTGTGAGAAAGAATTCACTGAGGGAAAAGAATAAAACATCAAGAGGAAGACTTGCAATCCGAATGAAGGAAGCGCTAAAGTCATTGCTTAGTAATGTTTACAACTCCTGCGATTGGCTGGCAAACAGTGTGTCCCCCGCCTACTGCCCGATGACGGTTGGGATAGGCTCCAGCACCCCCCGCGAACCCTTGTGAGGATAAGCGGATCGGAAAATGGATGGATGGATGGATGGATGATTAGAACTCTTATCAATGTTATTACCCTCGATCTCCTGATTTAAGCAACACAGACACAGTATTATCTGGAGATCTGCATTTGTACTCTGTAATATTGGTGCCCCAACCCAAGTATCAGCGCTTAGGTGAGTTGTGTGTGCGTGTGCCATGCTTGCATGAAAAAAAAAAATCGACATTTAAATTGCAGTGGAAGCCCTTGAGTAAGAATCCCCGGTTGTTCCGTTTTTTTTATCAATGAATGGAAAAAAAAAGAAATGACTGATTTCTTGTGACAGAGTACAACATCTCCGCTGCGGCCATCTCCATCTTCGGTGTGGCCTTCATGATCTTAGGGTCGCTGTGTTTGATCGGCTCATGCACGGGTAAAGGAAAAGGAAGATTCTACCTCCTCAAACCTTCCGGAATGTTTTTTGCCTTTTCAGGTAGGTTCCCCCGATTACAACACATCATCTGCGCCGCCGCCATTTATGATTACGTTTTTTTTTTTCTTTGCAGGTCTGTGTTCGTTCATTTCACTGGAGGTGATGCGGCAGTCGGTCAAACGCATGATCGAAAGTGAGGACACCATCTGGATCCAGTACTACTACAGCTGGTCCTTCGGTTGCGCTTGCGCCGGCTTCGTCCTGCTCTTTCTCACTGGCATTGCCCTCCTCATCCTCTCCATGCCACAAATGCCCAGGAACCCTTGGGAGACCTGCATGGATGCCGAGCCCGAGCAAGTGGAGTGACAAGCCGACCCATTATTCGCAGTGAGGAGAACAACAGTTGCAAGGACCGTAGCCGTGATGGGAAGTTTACCTCTCAACCATTAAACAATTAGAATGTAGGTCTTTTGTATCATTTCTAAAATTGGTACGAGAAATGTAAATTGAGCATGTCATCTCCTGAACCCCATTGATGGAGCACACAGAAGCCCCTCGTTGACATGCAGGAAGACAGACTGGGCTATCCGGTTTATTGCAATTTTACATAAAACGGCCAAAATGTTAGATAAGCCCGCACAATGAAATGTATTTCCTGTTCTCACAATTTTTGATACTCTTGAGTTTTTATTAGGGTGTGCAAGCGTACCTCAGTCAAGTTTTTGCCGACTTAATGAGGCCACATTCAATTTAACCGCCCCCTCCCATGACTTGTCATCAAAGAGTTTCATAATGCGACCATGGTGTGATTTGTTAAGAATTATGCAGTGCATGAAGCCTCTTGCCTTATGTATGATATATTGTACATATTTGATGTTCCTCTTCTCATTTATTTTTGGGGTATTTCACAAGTCATTGCACAACTAAAAACAAAGATAATCAAATATCTTGTCTTTGCAGTTTATTCAATTAAATATAAGTTGAATATGGTTTCATCTTTGTTTTCTGTTTAACACGGCGTCCCACCTTCTTTGTAAATGGGTTTGTAATTTTGTGATTTTTTTTTTCTTTCGGTGTGCAAAACTGACAAATTCAATTTTGGCGATACATGCATTTTGGGATAGTGACTGACTGTATGACAACACCATCAGATTCAATGTTTTGACACACAAACAGAAGGCTAATTAACCTGAGAGTCATGAACTACTTCTTTTCCTCCATGTATGAGAGCACCATCAGATTTTTTTTTTTTTTTAATAGATACATACACATGCATTTTAGTGGCTTTTCCTAGGTGTTATTCATAAGGTTGACCTTTGAAATGCTGCATATTTTGTTTGTGTACCTTTTTAATGCAAAATAAATGCTTGGGAAAACTACCTTTGTGTTGATGATGAAATGAGGTCATGGCTCTGCGTGCAAACGTCACCTGGCAGTGATTGAAAATCTAACTTTAGTTAATGTTAGAGGAATCTATGAGCAAAATTGTATCATGTTTAAAGTTTCATTTAATTTGGGCACATCTAAACGTTTGGGTGCGTATCCAGCACCCCCAAATGCCTGTGCACAAAGGCGCCGGCCACCTTTCCACAATTAGCACGTCAATGCAGGTGGGCAATCACAGGGGAGAGGGCGAAACTCGGTCACAAAAGGGGAATGAATAATTTGGGAACAGCGGTTGAACAACATAAGACGAGTTGAGAACACCCATCGCGCCCAGGCGACATTTGTCGTCCGCGAAGTCTGCAACATGTTGATACAGTGTAGACCAGACGGAAAGGCGCCAGTGTACTGGTGGTTCAAAGCTTAAACTCAGGTAACTAATCACTACCGAGGGGCCGGACCGGGGGTGCGGTATGCAAATGTCGGGGGCAGTGTTTTCTTTGTATGTTACAATAAAAGTCGTAATTGGCGGGAAGGGAGCTGGAGTGTGTGATCATCGGAGCAACTACCGTCGTTCACTCTCAGAGATCCGCTCCCGCCGATATTGAAGACAATTTTCCTGAGTGCCAAGTCATTTCTTTAACTTTGTCCGAGAAAATCTCTGACAGTTAGGTACACATTTATGAGTCACTTTTGCATAAACCTAGAATTATTAGATACAAGATTTTATACGCCTGTGTTTAGTGCTTGACGCGTCACTTAAAGACAACTGGGCAAATTCTAATACTGTATAATTAAAAGCACACATTTTTGTTCCATTAATTTTGGTGTGATGGCTAAAATGTAGATTATATAATAAATAACTCAATCAAAATGACTTTTCACACGTTATGTTCAGAGGCGAGCACAAATGTGTCATTTGTTGAGGATGATTATGAAGGAAAAAAATCCCAGCAAATTTCAATAAAAACACTTTAATTGAGAAACAAAGTAAATAACCTTTAAAACACAGTCTAAATCCTTTATTATAACCACCATCAGTTGAAATGGAAAAGAGTAAAACAGATCTATGCAGTACTTTTGCACCCACATGGGTTTATCCATTGGGATTTGGGGGGGTAGGGGGTTGGGGGGGGGGGGTGGACGTGCCGGTGCGGATTCTCTGCAGGGAGGAACAGATGAGAGCAAAGGGATGACAGAAAGAGGTGGACACCATGATCTATCTCTACTGGCTGGGCCAAAGTTGCTCCCCTCATGTGCCGCTCATAAATTGCTCGACTTTTGGATTCTTCAAAAACATGGCAAGCAAATATGTTTCAGGGAAAAAAAATAAGAATACAAAACTGGAGGGAAAAACATTTGAATCCAAGCAACTGATAGTGTGTAATTTAAAAAGTGAGGGGAGGGCAAACGCATCCATCCATCCATTATCTGAAGAAAAAAAAAATCCTTCAATAGTCTTTGGCTCAATGCCTTCTGCCAAGATATATATAAAAAAATGGTTGCTGGAGACGCAGTGACATATTAGTATTGCACAAGTTCAGCCAACGAGCTTCAAACACACCAGGGAGCAACCTCAGCTTGAGCCCTGCTTTGAAACACAAACATAAATGACCGATACATTGTTGAATGACATGTTAGTAAAATAGAACAGCTGGCTTATGTCACATTGTACACATCAAATACACAAGGAAATTTTGACTTGTGGAAATGGTTGATCAAAAATTTGTTTTTCCACACACAATTGATACAAATAAAAACAGGGATAGAAAGTTAAAAAAAAAAAAGACCATGCAATAAAAAGAGAAAAAAATCATGATTGTAGTCTAGCTGCATTGTGGCACAACAGTTGTAGTACAGCAACGTAAATGTAAGTATTGTACAGTGGCGAGGAAGGTGTGTAACAAAAATCGAAGATTGAAGACATTTTAGACGACCGACTGGATTTTGCCTCGGTTTTTTTTTTTTTTTGTTGTCAAACTGCATAATTAAAAAGGACATGACTCTTTGTTTGAATATCATCTACAAAAATCTCCAAATTTAGGGTTTGTGAATACCTAGGAAATGCATATTTACAGGTATGCGTTTATCCAGCGCGATCATACCCTAAGTGACAAGAATGTGGATTTCGGCAATGCATTGTAAGTACCAGCACAAGTCGACAAGGAGGTCCCTTTTCACATTTTAAGAAGTTTAACTGCTGAAGGATAAATCATGGCACAATGGGATGATGTCACTAGTTTGAACAGACAGGGCAGTGAACACAAAATACAGCTGCTTACAGCTTTACAGCTTTTTTTTTTCTTTCTTATTTCATATTATAACAAACAAATAAAACAAAACAAAACTAATAGTCATTGATTGACCCATTGTACTTATAAACCAATTAGGAGCAAATGAAAATCATTTATGAAGTTAGTGAACGATGTCATCTTCACATTGTTAGTAGATTGTCTTATTGTGAAAACATATCAGGGACAGTGTGTGCTAGTCAGATCTCAGCCATATCCAATGCATCTTCATCACAAATGTCAGTGTGTTTATATTTGTAAAAAAAACAAAAAATGTTGACTGGCAGTGTTTCCAATTATGCAGAATGCCACACCAGTTTAACTTCAAGGTCCCCTCCCCCCATATTCACATTCATCAACCATCACAGTACTGCAACATTCTATAGCACGAGACCTTCTTGTCCTTCTGCAAACAGCACGTATCATATCCTTTCTATGACGTTCTTAGATTTCACTGGAGGTTTTGTTCAGCCCAAATAAAATTGCCACAACTCGTGTTTTTAGCGCGAATAAAATGGATTAAAAGTGGCCACAATGGGAGCAGTGAGAGGGTATTGCTACCACGGGATAAAGTACAAAAAAATTAAATAAATCTGCACTGTATTCTGCTGACTGAAAAGTAAAATGTATATTGTTACTTTTTTAAAAGATTAAAAACATGTACAGTATTTCATTACTTTTCTTTTTTTTTTTGAGAGAGAATAAGCCCATATGACGACACCACCCATTCCCCCATTTAAGATCCAAAATGAGCTCAAATAATGGAAGGGAAACCATCAATATATGACAATGTTTCAACAAGCCAAACGTGGAATATATTAGTTTTGGCTGGCTTTCCAGAATGTCCGACATGTCTGAAAGCATAACAAGCGTTGACAATAATTTAAGGACATGTCTGTGGCATACAATTCAGTCATTTATTGTCTTCAATGTACAGATTAGAGGAAACTTGCCTACGTCTATACACTTCTCGATTGTGTCAGCTGACCACTTAGCTTTTGACCGTTGCCACAACTAGAGTAGTACAAAAAAGAAAAAAAAAATCAAGTGAAAGCAACAAACTTGACGGAAATGCAAACACGTGTGTTTAGTAACCATCAAAACCAACTTCAATATGGAAGTAAAAATGCAGGGAAGCTAAGTGGCCAACCAAAATCTCTTTAAAACTGTTAGCTTTTTTTTTCTTAGCATTACGTACAGTACATATACAACTGTAGATAATATAAGTATATATGTTCATATATACATAATGACTATGTATACATACCGGTAATGCATTCATTATATATACTTGTTTTCGTCACAGATATGTGAAACAGGAGAAACTGTTACAAATAAAAAGGTTTAAAATGGAACAGAATGCAGAAAACCTACTGATAGAAACAATTTGTAAATGAACTCATCACTACTTTTTTTTGTATTTTCAGAGACGAGATTTTTCTTTTTTTTTCTTTAGTTTGTTTTTTATTTTAGCATGTATATATAGGGTAGAAGGTGACACTCATTTGAAGTAGGAATAGTAGCCATTGCTACCATCTGAACTTCCTATACTGAGCTCCTGCAGGAGCGAGAGTGGGTCGCTGTTCTTTTTGGCCTGCTCGGGGCGAATGGCTCGTGGTTTGGGCGGAGCGCGGAGGGCACTGGCATAGGACATCGTGGGTGCTTTGTTTAGATTTGGAGCTGCCTGAACAGGCTCTGCGGGAGCCTGTTGTGGCTGCTGCTGCTGCTGCTTGTTGGACATGAGGGGTGGAAACTGTCCGGGGTGCTGAAGGGAGGTGAGTGCGTGGGGATGTGTCTGTTGTGCTGCCGGAGGCTCCGCCTTCACCTGCTCCTCCATCTGACGGAGGGCCTTGGAAGCTGTCAAAACACACACAAAGAAAGAACACTATTATATATGCGGCACCCAAATGGTATATGCTGCCAACAGAAGTGAACTGTGTGTGAATGCTTTTCGATCCAGGTTAAAAACTGTGCATAGGACATCCTCCCAGAAGCTTTGTGGCTTGTCAACGTGTCACAAATCCCTGTTTCACTTTATTATTTGCTTTCAACAGAGTAACGAAATACATTTTCTAATCTCTTAAAAAAGTAGCAATATACATTTTACTCATGATGTAAAAACACATTTGTCGACTCTGCCAAACATGTTAAGCATAATTGGGACAACCATTGCAATCAAAAGAAAGTGATTGTGGCCAACGATGCACAATGGAGGTTCTACTAGTGTACTCAGACATGACAACACGTCTTCTGAAATAATTTTAACTTTGCCTACCGAGAAGTTCCCGATGATGACCGAGGGTCCCACCTCCATTACATGGAATGTTCTGGAACGGACCTGGACCACCACCGTTGCTGGGCCAGAGCTCATGTGAAGGGTAGCCGTAGGGGGGGTGTGGGTGCTGCTGCTGCTGCTGCATGTGTGGATGGGGGTGGTCCTGAGTCCTGTCAGCTGCACAGGACTGGGACTGCTGGGACATGGCATTGTGGCTATTGGCAAGAGAAGGTTGATCGGGGTAGCTGGAGGAAATACGGCGCTGATACAGGGGCCGACCAGGACCTCTGGGTTCATACTGGATACATGAGAAAAAATGAGTAAGGTTAGAAAGACATCTAAAGCAATGCTCGCACAATTATACCTTCATTCCAATGAGAGTGTTTTAGCTTCATCCAAAAAACACACAGGCATTTGGTAACATCAACCATAACAGAGAGGAGGTGCAAGAGATGATATAATAGCCTGCAAAGCGAAGGGTATTTGGGAAAAAAATAAAAGTGCTATGGCCAATTTTTTTTATTTGTATACAAATTTCAGACGGCAGAAAACAATTCCACACTTAATTCTGAATTCCAAGAATAAGGGCAAGTGAAGTGACACTTATTTTACAGTATGTTTGATCTCTCCCATATACGGACATTTCAAAAATTAGGGTTTTTTTTTTTTTTGTTTGGACATTTTTCCGTTCATACAATGTGGTACAACCATCTGGCCATAACTGGTTTTTGAAAATGTATTACTCTAAAAGTACCGTAATTTCTGGACTATAGACCGCACCTGATTATAAGCCGCACCACTACATTTTTAAAGGAAAAAAATATTTTGTACACACATAAACCGCACCTGTGTATAAGCCGCAGGTGCCCATATTGTAACATGAGATATTTACAAAGAAAGACGGTACACAGGCGGCCGTTAGAAAAGTCTTTATATAAGCCGCTTCATGAAATAAGCCGCAGAGTTGAAAGCGTGTGACAAAAGTCGCGGCTTATAGTCCGAAAATTATGGTATTTGGATTTAGTTTGACAAAGTATGATGTCTTAATGTACAAAATGACAAGGTAGTTGCGGTTACACTTGGATCATCATGTACAACCAAACTTCGCGCAATGATGGCCTTGGTGCGACAGTCCACAATAGACCATTTTTCATGGTGAAATCTACTCAAAGACAGGAAATCGCATTATCCGTCACTTTGGTCAGGACAGAAAGAAGCAGTAAGCAGGCCTGCAACTCACATTCTTTTGGGGGTGGGGAAAAAAAGAGAAAACTTAACAGCTCAGGTTGTTACCACATTTGAATGGGTGTAATCTGACCTTTTTTGGGGTCATATCAGTACACAAAGGTCAAGCTCTTTGCATCCAATACACCATAGAGATTTTCAATTCTGATTGATGAAGACAGCATAGAGCAATCCAAATACATGTTTGATATCTACCTCATCTACACTGTGCAGGGCAGTGGTTGCAGATGTTCTGGGTGACAATGAGTGGTAGGACTCCTGGTCTTGACTTTGACTTTGCTGAGATTGCTGCTGCTGCTGTTGTTGATGATGGTGATGGTGATGATGATGATGTTGTTGCTGCTGCTGCTGATGGTGAAGCTGCATCAAATGGACTTGCTCCTGCCTGCTGGGTGGGGCCATGACGGGCACTCCGTATGGAAGACCATGGGCCTGGTTACCCAACAAGTGGCTCTGCTGGGGCGGGCTGACAGATGCACCTCCACCGTGGGACCACTGTGCCTCCTGTAAAAGGTATTTGACCTGCGATGCGGGGGGACTGGTCGGGTGGGCTGGTGCCTGCTGTGCGTAGCAACTGCTATTGTAAAGGGGATTTCCAACAGGATGCTGCTGCAGAGCTGCCGTGTTGAGAACATTGTTGTTCAGCTGATCACGTCCGCTTTCGTGGGGGAAAGGCCCAGATGGAAATTGACCGGCATGATTTGAAGTGGCAGCTAAAGAAGATGAAGGGTCAGCTGAGGGACGGGACTGGCGATATTGGAGAAGGCGAGATTGAGGAGGTGGTTGAATTTCACTTGCTTCCCTGGTTTCAGGTGGCTCCTGTTGGGGGATCTCTCTCAGAAGGCCTGTGTACCTGACGAGTGAAAATGCGATGATACACCAAATCTTGACGCGATCAACACCAAGAACATTTGACAAATTAATGTAGAAATTAAACGACAAAATCATTACATTATTTTAAAAGACAGTACTTTATGTTTGATAGGAGCGGTCTAACCTGTTGAAAGGTGGACCAGTGGAAGCGGCCGAACCAGCTTCATCCTCCATGTTGGCACCAAGGCCCCAGTTAGCCGCACGGTGCAACTGATGTGAGAAACGAGCCATGCCTGGCTGAGCAAGGTGGGGGATTTGCTGGGGCAAAGGGAAGGTGACACCCCCTGGGAGGAAAGGGCCTGCTGCTTCATTCCACTGGCTGAGCCTGGCAGCCTGCTGCTGCTGGTTCAGGACCTCCAGAGCCAAGGGGCGCCGAAGATCTAAAAAGCCATGACATTGCTCTTAAATGACTGCCTTTGTGACTTCGCACATTCGCATACATTCAAGACAACTCACCAAGACCATCTGCGTGCACCGCATCTTGTCCTTCCTCCCCAAAGCTGCTGACTCTATTGTTGTGCTGTGATAAATTAGGGTGGTGACCTCCCAGGTGGGGCACAGGAGTCCTAATGGAGCTCCCCATCTCTTCTACACTTCCAGATTCTGGCACATCTAAAGTGGGAGACTGGGCAGCCCTATGTGGGGCAATGCTGCCACTAAAGAAGGATGCACTGGGACCTCCACTAGGGAAAGCAGGGCTGACCTGACTCTGTTGGACCATTGCTGGGTGTTGAGGCTGGTTTACCCGATAAGGCAGCCTTGAGACTGGACATTGTTGAGGGAGGGCTCTTCCACCGACGGGATGCGTGGGGAAGGCGGGATTAGGTGGTGCCAGATGATAATTGAGTGCTCTCTGAGCAGCCGAGGGGTCTTTCCGGTGAAGCAGTGCATTTGGAAAACCGGCTAACCCATCGGTCTGTGATTCCAGACTTCGCCCGGTGTCAAAATCACCCTGGAAAAAAAATTATGCATTGAAAAACATGGAGGAAGACAAGTTAATTAGCATTTGAATTACATATGTTTGTGTGTCAAAACATTGAATATGATGGTGCTGTCATACAGTCAGTCACTATCCAAAGAAGATACGATAAGAAAACCTTTATTAGTTTCACAATGGAGAAATTCCCAATTCACAGCAGCAAAGTTATGTATTGTTAAATTTTTATTTTTCTCTCTTTTGAACTTGGGGTGAGGGGGGGGGGGGAAACCCTCACAAAATTACAGACACAATTACAATGCGGTTGGGGCGTTGTGTTAAACAGATCATAAAAAAAATGTTTAACTTAATACATTGTAATTGAAAGCTATTGTACAAGGTAGGTATTCAAAATAAAGCTCTCTAGGCAAAGAAAACTAATCACATAAACTCATAGGTTTGATACTAATTCTGGTTAAAAATATCCATGCGAGATATTCATAGTAAAGTGAAAAAAATAAAATGTTTATTGAATTAAAATTTGGAGACAAGTTCAGTCAATTTAATTCAAAAATAAGTGATTAGCTTTTTCAACCAAACCAAGGGTGTCCAAACACTTTCTTCCAAGTGCCACTTGGACATCTCATTTTTTTAACCACAATTAACCAATCCATCAGTGTAGGTAAAGATATGCAAAGCTATAATCTTTCGATTTTTTTTTTTTACTGACTATACCGAATAGTTAATATAAAAACATCTAGATAACAATAAAAGTAAAAAGTCAATGGTATTTCAGGATTCTGCGGTGTGTGTGTGTGTGTGTGTGTGTGTGTGTGTGTGCGTGTGTGCGTGTATGTGTGCGTGTGTGTGTGTGTGTGTGTGTGTGTGTGTGTTTGGTTGAAAACAAGGTGAGAGATGGTGGGGCTGAGGGGTGAAACAAAACAAAACAAAAAAAAAAAACTGACTTTGCCACCTTGTGCAGACAAATTACAGAGGTCATGTCAAATCTTAGTCTATGGCTGTAGTCCCCGAATTCAAATCATTAAAACTTGTTTAACCCTGTCGCCTAATAGAATCAGAATTGAGAATCGTTTGGTACTATAATCGAAATGACCTAAGATATGACACGATTTGTTTGGAATATGTTATGTACAGTGTACCTGTTTATCCTTAATTTCTGTGTTTTTTCTCTCGGGTGTCTGCTCCGACTTCGGACATCCTTCAAGTTTTCCTAAAAAGTAGTCAACAACGATGGTGTTATTAGCATAATATCTTATCTCTGTGAAATTTTGTTGTAAAAGGAAAATCAAAGCATGCCATTTCTGATGGCATCTGACTGTAGATCTGTGTCGGGGCTTGGTTGGCCCACTCCTAGGGGAGATGGATGTACCACTCCACTGCAGGGAATAGGGGACCCTCGATTCTGAGCCTGCAAAAGGTTGAAGTTGTAGGCCATGGCTGCCTGGTGGCTCATGATGCGCGGGTCAACAGCAAAGCGATTCTGATAACTTGGCCATGGCAACTTAAGAAGAAAAAACACAAACAATAACATCATTCCTTTCTGATCTAAACATGATGATCCAAGACAAGCTTTTCAGCTCTTTATCCAAAATTGGCTTGCACATATATGTCAATATGGACTCATGTTATCGAGGCAGAACACTCACCGGAAGTGGCATGGGCATGACCATGTTTCCGCCATATACTGCTGGAACGTAAAGGATGCTAGCGCCTGTGTGAGGGTCTATCCTTTGAACAGGACTTGGTGACTTGCCCAAGCCAGCTGGGGCGGCACCCACAGGCGGTGTAAATGCCTGGATTGGGTTTCCCATTAGAACGGCTGGGTTGGGCTGGACTGCAATGAGAGAGGAATGGAAAATACTGTTTACCCTGGGATTAAATCATTTTAAAAGATTTAACTGCATGTGTGTTACTGAGCCCACTTCACAATGTTTCCCTTTAAAGGGGTGGTTGTTCAGTAAAAGCAATTCATTCGATTTGTTTGTGTACTCAGTGGTTGTTGAAGTTTTCGATTACACTGCATTTGTTTATTTTTGGCACCCCGTTGATGAAATAGGCTTTTAAATAACCGCCCAAAAATGATTAAGTCTGTCACATCCTTCAATTTGTGCATGGCACAAGGAATTCATGGAGACATGGACAGTGTTGGTTAAAAGGAGGACTAGAAGACTGAGTAGAGAAAAAACTGCCACTATATAAAAAAAAAACAACTTCAGTGTCTTGTCCTCATTTTGTCATGTTTTCGCAATGGTCTATACATTTATCTGTACTGTTTCCTGAAAAAAAAAAAGTAAAAAAAAACGACACGCACATACATATATGCCTTGCTATAAATTACATTTTCAAAAATTTCACGCAAAATGTGAGAACCCTGTAGTTGACATTTACAGGTCACCGGGATCCTGCGGCACCACGGTTGGTAACTGGTTAGGTGGGTTGTCTCAGAATCTTTTCCTGTTATGAGGTGATTGACACCGATTACTTTTTAATGCGACCTGAAGATATATGACAATGATGGTGAGATGTCATAATTTTACCTCAAGCAATCACAACAAGCCATGATGACAATGATGTCATTGACTTGGCAACCACTACCATGTACCGGTACTTTTTTTTTTTTTTTAAAGGGGTGGGGGGTGGTCACACTTCCGCCAAATACTTAGGAAAATGCGCAGAACACTCAAAACACTCACCATATCCTTCAGGGGGAAGGTGCTCTGTGTGGTTGGCATGTTTGCCCTGCAAGAAAGAATCATTCGAAAATCACATACAAGTCAAATAAGTGGCCATGTGTTGCCGCTCCAAAGGAAAACCATGGACTTTTAGAGTGGTCCTGCTATAACACGTCACACTTGCTATTGCATGACCATTTCATTATCAATGGGGAGGCGTCAATCAAAGTGTGTAATAGCAGAGCAACTAAATTAATCCGAATATTATTCAGTCATGCAGTACTCATTTCAAATCTAATTTGGACTCGGTTATATAACTACGTGACTATGGACCGACCACATGTCTAAATATTGTGTGCGAATAAACCTGCCTTGCAGCAATGAAACTCCATACCAAACAGATTAGAAAGCAACAATATGTCACCCATGAATACTAAAATAATGGGACGACCTTTTAAACAAGCAACATGATGCATATGCTGAAATAACATTTACTGGAGACCTCACAGGATCAGATGTTTCATAGCTTAAGCTAAAGCCAGCTGATGCCGCAGCTCATTAGGCCCAGTAGGTGATGGCAGCAGGTTGGCAGCAGTGGTGATTTTGTTAACCTTTACCTCGAGGCAGACAGCGGGGACGTATGTAGGCACATTAAAAAAAAAAAAAAAAAAAAACACCCCAGTTTCTAAAATTAATGACCAGAAAAGTCATTTCTTGTCGGGGTTTGGGTACATGTTACATGAAACAAGAAAGCAGTTTCGGCACAATTTATTTCCACCATCCATCCATACGGGTTTGCTTAAAAGAGGGCATCAACCCTAAAAACATTGCCACAGTGCGCTGCAAAACAAATGCATAATCTTTGAGGTATTTTTTGTACGTCCCGATCTTGTCTGTGTACACATTGAATTAAAGGCGATAGCAAGATAATTGGATATGAAAGTCAGTTGGATGATTATGCTAGTCATGCAAGTGTTATTGTATGTTGGTTTTATTGGCTTTACTCCAAACTACATGAAAAAAAAAAAACACTTTACCTTAGGTGGCGATTGCTGCTGTTGCTGCTGTGCCTGCTTTGTGGATGTTGCCTGCACATGCTGAGGATGAGGATGATGGTGGGTATGTAGCGCCTGTGAAGGCGGGTGCCCTTGCAGGGGCCTGAGGGCACGCGGGATAAACTCTGGAGCCAAAGGGTTGAGAACATAGGTCTTCTTTAGCTCCAGGGCCTCAAGTTGGGATTTTATTTGCTCAAAAGTGATGCCATGGAGGCTTGAGTTTTCGTGGCAAATGGAAACAAAATGCTCCCAGAATTTTCTAAAAATGAACAGAGAGGAGAGACAGCATTTAAGTAAACATCTTCTTCAGAAACTCCTATTTAGAGTATCACGACTGCCTGTGTCTGCATTCCTTGGGATTCGGTTTAGTGCAGTAATTTCTTTGGTTCTTTAGTTTTGTTTTTTGTGTGTCCCTTGTCAAATGCTCTGATAGACACCATACCATATTTTGGCATTCTGCAGTTGAGGCACTTAGCAGTATGGTGCCCTAAGGGTGAATCAATATACACTGCAATCTGTTAGTTGGTCAAACCAACAGTATTTTATCTTCTTGTAACGAACAGCCACATGTAAACACAGAAAATACAATGCAGGATTTCCTCACTAGGGTCATTTAATTGTTTGATGGTGGGTTACGCCATGTTAGGTTTTATGTCACACCATTTAAGTAGCTGACAGTTGTTGCTATGGCACCTCTACACTCGGCAGTGGAAATGCAAGACAGATCAGAGTTTCGACTCTCAAAATATACGGATACTGTATGGATTGGTCGGAACTATACAAGCTAAAAATCAGCTCAAAATCGGTTGGAATTTTTAAAATGACATTATAAGAAAATAGATTCACTCCACTTTCACAAATCCTCCAGTGGTATGAAAGACAGACTATCGTACCTGCACCGTCCAACAGAGCACAGTGCTATTGGGTCTCCCACAACCGCAACCAACGACTGAGCTCTGGTGATGGCTGTGTTGAGCAGCTTGTAGTTTGACAAAAATCCATAGTCCAGATCCTCAGTGGAGTCCTCCACAAGCTGCTCTTTCCTTTTGATGGCCGTTTGTTTTCGCTTGCAGGTATGCCTCGTCCGCACTGTGCTTAGGAACAGCACCCGGAACTGTTTACCTAGAAATACATCTTGGTTGAGTGCCTGAGAGTGCTCATTCAAAACTGACATTCCACCCATGGCACCCATGGCTCTGCCAGTGTTAAAACAAAACACACACACAAAAAAACTCCTAACTTCTTGAGAAATAATTACAATTGATTGTCACTAAAAATGAATACCATTTACATTTAAATAGAATATTCAAATGTCATTCATTTTTTTTCAAAACGATATACAAACATCATTCAACCCTACTGAAATCTGTAATTACAAAAATTATATATCCCAACAATTACCAATAACTATGACAACTGCATCGCAGCCTTCAGTAGAAAAAGACGCTACAGCAAAGCGGAGTCAGGACCAAGAGG
The DNA here is from genome assembly GCF_001891065.2 of Hippocampus comes. Lineage (NCBI taxonomy): Eukaryota > Metazoa > Chordata > Actinopteri > Syngnathiformes > Syngnathidae > Hippocampus > Hippocampus comes. The sequence goes on along the minus strand of NW_017805497.1, from coordinate 2,353,580 downwards.
CAAAGTCAGAGGAACTGGGAAATACACGTGAGTCACAATGTGTCCAACATCGTATTGACTATTAAAATTATTATTTTACAGTATTTCTAAAAACGATCATAATTATTTGAATAAAAAGCTTATATTTTATTTTTTTCATTCTGCAGTATAGTATTGTATAATAATTGTATAAAAAAATTAACCTGACTGCTTCATGGTTTTCGCCTATCATGGGTTCTTTTTACAAGGTAACCCCCGCAATAAATGAGTTTTCACTGTAAATGGCTCTGGAGGTTGCTAATAGATCACAAAAACAAAAAACTGTGCTTGTTCAAATTCAAATTCTGGCATGAATCAGAGTGCCGTTTCAGTGTACGCGTCTCTGTGTCTTTTATGTGCAATTAATGAGGGGGTTAATGACCTTTTTGAGAAGACTAAATTAGCGATTGAACATAATTTTGGGGTGATGTTGCATTGATGTGAATATGCAACGGGATACGACAGCTGCACGTGAACGAACCTCGTAATGAGGACGGCTGGCACCCATCAAACCTGAACAAAGCGGAGTAAACAAGATGGCATTTTAAAAAGACTTATTTCCTGAGAAGTTGTCATTTTGGGGGCAAAGGAATTCCGCCCGAAAACGACCATGAATAAAATATGAGTAAAAATGCACTTTAGAGCAAAATGTATGACTAGGCATCTCACTAAAAAGTGCTCAACGTCCTTGTAGTTAGTCTGTTTTTGACATGTTGAAAGTGTTCATGAAGACTACCATTACATTCTGAAAATATTACTGCTAAAAAAAAAAAAAAAATCCATGCAGAAATATGTCATAATTTCTGAAAAAACAGGATATGTTACTGGTTATTTAATTGACAAAAATTCACAGAGAACGTGAACTCTAGCTTGCTTCCAGTAGAGCAGGGTGCCAGAGGCTTTGAACTTTTTACAGTCCTTTTACCACTTTCTTCGATAATTTCCAGGATGCCTTCAAAAAATTGAAACTCACTTCAATGCTAAATTTGATTAAGGGCTGAGCACTTAACAGTAGCTGTCATCAGTACACCAGTTCGGTACATATAAAAGTCTTACAAACACAACGATAGTGACCTGGTAAAGGTTTTTTCTCACCTTGGACATTGAGCACTCTTTCCACGCTGACCTCATGCATTCTCTTCTTTCGGAGTTCGGCCCGAATGCGAAAGACCTGGTCGGAATATGGCGACACCACTCCAATGCTGCCCTCATCCAGCTTTCCCCAAGCAACTGGCCACTTCTTGCGTAACTCCTCAACACGCTCCACAATCTCAAAAACCTGTAAAACAAAACATTTAACAAAAATATAAAATAAATACTTTGCAAAATCCCTTTTTTAAATAGGTCCAGACCATTTTAATTTTGTCAAAACTCCACACAGTTAAATTAAGAATTAGCCCCCAACAAAGAATCTGCCCAAACTTTTGTCACAACAATAATGAAATGAAGGCTGAGGCGGTTGGAGGGGAATGTTCAACATCAAAAGAGTATTTAAATGATCATAAACTCATGAAATATTTAAGTGGCATGATGAAAAGTGCATCTTTTGCAAAGGCTCTGAAAAGTCAAAGTGTTTTGACCATAACAACACCGACAAAATTATTGGTAACCCTCTGTTGGAAAAAAAAAAAAAACACGCAGAAATAACCAGAATTTGACAATTATAATAATAAAAATCTGACATTGCTCTAATAAATTGTGGCTCAACGAAATTAGTTTAAAAACAAAATTCATGAAACAGGCCTGGACAAAAATGTAGACAAAGCAAAGGGGAGAGTTCTGTCAAGAGATTAAATAGACAATTCTGGACAAGCATGCTGAAGGTTAAGACTTGAAGACTACTGTATCTCCAAGCGGCTTTATGATCCTGTGACAACAGTTGGAAATATTCGGCATCTACGGAAAACTGGTGCAAAATCTGCGGTACTCATTGGGAGCCTCTTTTTTATCGTTTGAAGTTATTTTGGTTGAGTGAACGTCATGGGTAATGTCAGTTCATTAGCTTGTTGTATGTATAATCAAATATTAAAAGTGGATTAAGACAGAGGTAGGAATTATAACAAGTAGGGTATTTTTTCCTCTATTTTGTTGGATGATGGGATAAAGTGTGTGAATTATTTCTCTTTGTTATTTAGAATTTCTCATGTTATTCTGAGCTGCAGTGATGGAATCGGAGTGTAAAATCATCCACACTGTCAGCTCTGAGGATGAAATAAACTTTACACCATAACTGCACTTGGAGTCCCCTCCATTCTACGTTGTTCAAACATTCTTGCTCTTATTTTGCTTTAAGTGTCACGTTTTTTTTCATACAAGTGTTCCTCATTCATTGCTCATATTTTGGGCAAGTGTATGTATGCTCATTGCACAGAAATAAAGCCACAACAACTACCCCAAAAAATGTTTTGGTTCTTGGCTTATTTTGGAGTATTGAACATTGATTGCACTGTTACCACTTTATATGTGTGTAATGCATAATCCTTAGTACATCAGAAAGTTTTTGGTATTGGGTGGAAACCTCGTATGTCTATTTTTAACTGAAACTGACGAAAACCTTTTTTTGAGGTTTCGTTGACCACATGTATCCTGAATTGGAGTGACTAAAATGTGACTAAATAAGCATTTTTGCCAAAATAGACAAAGACCAAATCTAAAATGGCTGCCCAAAAACATGGAGACCTGCGGCTATCAATACGAGGCGGCCAATGTGTGGACAAATATGTTTTTATGGCAAAATGTAGCTGTCGTGAATTTTAATCAGGTGCATTTTGTAGTCCAAAAATTACAGTCATACCTCGGTTTTCGACCATAATCCGTTACAGAAGGCTGTTCGAAAACCGATTTGTCGAAAACCAAAACCACGCTCTTTTCAAAAAAAATCTTTATTGAACACATCTGCTCACAATGAAACGCTACACGAGGAAGCGTCACTTCCTCGTCTACCCGAGGAAGCGTGTCAGAGATTTTCACTCGGACAGTTAAAGGCTCGATGCAGGATCAGATTGACTTTCACTGCCGGCAGGAGGTGCAGTTCTCCATGAAGCCACTCAGTGTGCGCTTCCGACTGTCACCTGACTTCTGCAACCTCTGCCGGCCTTTTTATTGACTGTATATGCAAATTACAAGGAATATATCAGAAAAACACTCCCATCTTCATTAACATGCCGCACCCCTGGACGGCCCCTTTGGGTCGCCCCTCAGACAAAGCATTCTCTTGGTACCAGCACCATCATCCATAAACCAACAGAAATGTAGACATTTCAACAAGCGTGTTTCCATGAACTGACATGTCTGTGACCTGGCTCGTGACCCTTTCTCATGATGGAGCATACAAGTACTCCCTTCCGTCCAAAGTTAAATCTTCCTTTCCACGTTTCAGATAACAGGCGCCAGTGTGTCTACTAGTGAAGGGTAAATCTTTCTGAGATATAGTGAGGTACCATCTGCTCGGGTCCTTTGAGCTCTCTATGCTTCCATTGTGTGCAAGATGCTCTGAACACAAGCATTTCGAGGTCAATCAAGCATGTAACAAGATGAAACTTTAAAACATGACAACATTGTATTTTTCTATTCTAACAAAGTGTCACTTCCTCGTGTAAGGAAGGCGAGAGGAGTCAAGTGGCGCATTCAAGTGCGCTCAGTTTGGTCGAGAACAGATTTTCGGTCGTAATCTGAGGCATAAAAAACGCGAATTTTTTGGTCGAAAATCGATTTGGTCGAGAACAGAGACGTTCGAAAACCGAGGTTTGACTGTATAGCGAATATATTCTTCAATACCTCAGCATTGTTGTAGTAGGCAGTGCTGTTCTTCTCCTGGACATCTTCTCCTCGTGCAGTGAAGAAGGTTAGAGGATAGAAGTCTTTGTGACAGGGCTGCTTTCCACTCGCCATCAACTTGCCATCATAAAACAACTCTGACGTGTAGCTGTAGTATGAACACAATAGGAAGGAATAAGACAAAAAGAATATACTTAAGTCAGTTGAAATACATTTTTTATTCGTTTCCCTGGTTTTCAGCCAACCACAAGTTCATAATTTGAAATTTGCACACATATGGGTATACCAAAAACAAAAGACCTTGCCTTAGAACTGAATATGTCAACTTGCAACTTTGTGTTCTTTTTTATTTGATGTTTCACAGGTCAAACTGTAGCTTTTTGACAGCATCTGAAATACGACAACTCAGTGAGCATTGCCCTAATCGCGAAACAAAGCACTCTGAACACCCAAGTCAGTCTGTTTTTCTCCAACTCCTCCATTTAGCCTTTCATCTCTCCACCACCGTCACAACGCCAGTGTGTCAAGGGCTCACACCTACTTTATGATAGCTTCATGGGAGCGGTAGTTCTCGCATAGAAGGATGCGGCATGGGAATTCTGAAGGGTAGTGCTCATACAGTCGGTCCAACAAGGACACATGTAGGTTTCGCTCGCGGGCAAACTCGCTGTACACAAATGGACTGAGCTGTAAAGTGAAAAAGAAAGACAATTAGAGAGGACTAGTCACTTTAATTATCCATACAAAGTTACCTTGGAGAGACATATAGTTTTACGATGAGGCTTGAAAAGCCTGATTGTCTTATGCCATTGCATATTGGCACATGAAGTAATTTGAACACCATTCTTTGAAGATGGCAACCTTGGCAAATGACTTTTCTATTCTATCCATTTTTTTTTGTTTTTTTTTAATAGAACTTGAGAGATGGCCTATTCAATCATGACGACGATATGGACAGATAATTCAACTGTTGAACAACTATGCGCATGAAGGCTAATATTAAAATTGGAACACATCTCCAGTTGCGCTCATGAGTTTCTGAAATCATTGGCAGTTTTGGGAAAACCATGAATGCCGATGAAACCCGGACCCATGTAATATTTTCTTTTGGGACCTTTTTGGTGTAATTACTATGCTATTCTGAAATGTCACTTAATCAAATTTCAATCTTAATAAAGAAAAAATACATTTCTTGCATGATCACTCATGTCTTCCTTAAAGAATAACATCATACACATTCCGCCAGGGTGTGTAAACCTATGAGCACAACTGTATAGTATGTAGAAATACAAGTTACACTGAAAAATTACATCAGATTAGTGACAATTGTAAACTAATGAATAACTGTGGAATTTTGCTAAACTTTCATGCATGCCGGTGGTAATGCAGTGCATAGAAAGCAGGAGATGATAAAATAAGGTTATTTATACATAAACATGTGGACTCGTGTAGCTCAATTGCCACTTTAGTTCATAGTAGCTGTGGCTGAGCTGCTGGGATAGCTCAATAGGGGCTGTTATCTTCCGATTTCAAACAAATATCAAGTCTAATACCTGCAGCAAGCTGTGTCGCTCTCCCTCAAAGGGATTTTAATTTAATCAAGGACACCAGACAGTGCGAGAACATCTCAGCATGTAAACAAAACTCAGATGGAATACAAATACAAAACCAATATCCTGCTGCAGACACTTTATTTTGGGACTGACCTGCATATGGTCTCCAGCCAAGACAATGCGGGTGGTACTGCTCGCTAAGGCAAAAGGCATGATCGTCTCACACTCCATGGCCTGGGCAGCTTCATCCAACAAGATATGAGTGAACAGGCCTGAATGGAATGGACAAACAGCATATTTGATAGTGACTATTAAAATAGATACGAAATACAATAGAGTACAAATCTATTCTGAAAAATGTAATGTTCTTCTATCTTATCGCGGAATACTGTTTTGAAATTCCGCGATAGGTTGTATCCGCATTAACCATACCACAAAGTAGCGAGGGAACACTGTGCATTCAAAATTTGGACATGCATAAAGACTGCCTCGAGTCCAATATGACCAGCGTGGTATACATTTTCTTAAGCTTTCACATTTGGCAGCAGTTAAAAGCAACAGGAAAAAAATCAAAAACAAAAAAAGAACTGAAGTGGCAGCTTCATAAAACTGCGGAATTTCTTTAAACTGAGGTTTTCACCAAATTTAAATGATTACGGTATAAGTCTAACGGGGTTTAAAATTTAGGTCTGATTTTATAAAGTATATATGTTTACATCACTATCAAACACTTGCAACAAAGATGATTTTCATTTCATCCACTATTTTTTATTTATTTTAATAACAGTTGTTTCCTTGAAGAGCCTGTCTCAAAATCAGATGTTAGATCTGTAGCTGATTTTTTTTGTTGTTGTCACTGGGAGGATAATGGAGACTGGATTGGACATCAGGAACCAGGATGAGAAGGAAAGGCCACAATGATCGCACTTTGGGAAAGATAACTACAATATTAAATAATACACGACTAGTCCTTCACTTTACACATGCAAGCCTTTGCACGCTTTCAAGTCTCTTTCATTTTAGTGCAGTATATGTGACAGATGAAATCCAACCATTTTAAAACTAACACACTTAAATTTTGTTAGTCCATGTTTTAAGAGCCTTAATTCTACGGATAAATGATCAAAATTTAAGTTTTTATTTCATTATCTGGACAATCAGCAATGGATACTTTATCCAAATGCTAAACTCCCACTTAGAGGACATAAATTAACATGTTTAGTAACATGAAACAGCCTAAACATCTTTCCGGGGTATCCAAGCATAGCTGTGACAATTTGTGAAAGCAACTTGCTAGATGTCTTACCAATCGTTGCCTCTGTTCCTGACCCTTTACATCGCTATCAAACACTAGGCGAGCCCAAGAGATGGAATGTGGGGAGTAGGCTAATGATGTAAAATACATTAAAAGTGGCAGATGGCATTCCCATGCAACAAAGCTCCCTCCATTAACATTAAGCGGCAGTCATTTGCCTGCCCTGACAAAGTGGTTCGTTTACCTTGTCTTTTACGTCACATAAATGAGTTTCCTCCCACATTCCCAAAACATGCATGGCAGGCTGATTGAACACTGTAAATTATTCCGAGGTGTGAGTGTGAGCGCAGATGGTTATTCGTCTCTGTGTAGCATAAAGACATAGATTGCAACTGTTTCGGACACTATTGGAAAGAGAAACAGGACATTAAAAACAACAACCCAAAAAAAAAAAGTCATTTTTTGTAAATAATCGTTTACACAGAGACAGGTGGGAAGTGAATGTAAAGCAGCATATGAGGTTCTGTTGCAGATTATTTTAATGTTTAATTGATGACTATTGTTGGAATAGGAGTTCTCATTTTCTTACATTAGCATTTTCCTGATATCAAAATTAACAAGTTTAGGGTTTCATCATGAATATTCGGGGCCGAACCCTGTTGCAAATAAATACATGTGAGTATTTTTTTTTAAATGTTTCTAATTTCCTGTAGACTTCACAAGATAGCAGCAAAGTGATTCTACTTCAAAATACTTCCTTTGCACCAAGATAGCACTTAAGCAAGAGTGTTATGAGACAGGTATTCAGCATGACCATGGCAAAAATAAATGTTACCCCCCCCCACCCAAAATAAATGAAGAAAAAAAACCCCTGCAGATTCACAACTTCATAATTAACAGCTGCCAATTTTGGAGTATGGAGTAACAATCACAACATAAAACGTGGTGGTCCCCCCAATGTACGTTTTAGGCAAGCTTTATTCCACCAAAGTATGTGTTTGTGACGGCCCTTTGTTGTAATTGGATTTTACTGATATACATGAGATGAAATGTGTCTCACCGGGCTCCAAGTCAAGTTGACAGAGGTACTGGGAAGTGCTGAGGGTGACCACAACCACACGATGCCTGAGGATGTCATCCCTTCTGGGCATTTTAAAAGTGACCTGTGTGTTGGCGATGAGACAGTACTGCTGGACCACTGGGTGGACGGTCTTCACCCAGCGGTTCCGAAAGTATACCCTGGAAAGAGAGAAAATAAGAATAAATGTATCAAAGCAAGATTTGGTTACTTGAGGCTCTCCGTTTATATATTTTAATATCAATTAAGTCTTAAGGTTAAGAGGTCTTGTGAGCAGAATTCCCAGCCACCTTTCTTGCCCTTCATTTCAACCCCACCTCATCAACCTTTTTTACTCAGAGATCCCCCAGTTAGAGATTATCATAATGTCCTGCCTTTGGTTGCAACAGTAATTGGAGATGGCAAGAGTCTGCAGCCTGCATTTGTGCCACCGGGAAAAAAAAGGTGAATCTGCCTTTTTCCATTCTTTTGTAATTAAAAATGGAAAAAAAAATAGTTTGCACAAAATGTTACATATTCTCCCAGTGGAGTCACAAACTCTACTTATCTCATATAAAAAGACAAAAAATTGGGCATTGATGTCATCTCCTGATGGTGCACCAGTAAAGTTTCCAAGTTTGACATTTACAGTGGAGTAGCAACAGCTATTCCCCCATCCATCGCCCGTTGCAAAGGTGTAATTGACAAGTCTACTCGTCAATGGTGGTGAATGAGTTAAATGTATTTTAAATCTGATGGCATTGGCATAAATGAATCTAGCGTTACAAAAATTTAGGGACAAATATAACCCTCTTATTTTAAGATGCAAGTATTCAAAGTACATGGATAAGAAACAAATAGCATGTGCACAGCCAAACGAATATTGAATTGGACTTCAGCCATCATGCCTTTAGTGGGGGAAAGCAGCCTTCTTTCCTCCGCTTGTTCGTTGAATTTCGGACGAGGCGAATGTTGGTAATCCAAATAAAGGCTGGAGTTGATGAACAGTTCCTTCGAAGCTTTTAATAACGGAATATTTCGGCCACCCGCGAACTACAGACAATGGCTGCGCGTCACGTGTGAGAAGCAGGAAGAGATTCACATCATTTTTATACCATCAGAAGGGCGGTACCGAAACACAAAGTGTGATATCATAACTTTCGTTTCTCCTAAACCGATTATCAGCTTGGCGCATTTCAACGTTTGCGCGTCTTCAGCAGGGAGTATTCCAATTCTAGGTGATGATTGTTACAAGGACGCCAAGCTACACTGCGGGCATGGGAAAGTTACACAGCATGATCAAATATGAGCAGAATACAGACTTCAATACGTACCTGAGAGGTCTGGCATGTGGATTGCCTGCTTCAACATAAGGATGAAGGTAGTCCTTAATGTAAAGGTCAGCTGCACTGTTGGAGTGGGTACAGATCAGAACCCTGTAGAGATAAAAGACAAGCCAGCCAGAGAGAAATCATACACTGGACTTGCTGCAAATATTGCGATCCAATTATTTCCTGGGAGAACCATCGACTGATTGATGACAACCCCCCCCCCCAAAAAAAAAAAAAAAAAACCCCCCCCTCCCCAAACCGCAATACAATTCTTTCGGGGGGGGGGGGGGGGGTAGTGATTTTAACAAGTTCAGAGATGTTACTGTTTACAGATATGCATGAAAGAGTAAGCCGCCAAGCCTTTTAGAATTATGTCACAAAGCAAAACAGCAGCATAAACCAGCTCAAAAATTAACCAAAGTGTAAATCCTTACCATTTTGTTAAAAGAAAACCTTGATTAGTCTCGCAATGGAGAAATTCCGAATTAACTAATAAGCTACCCAAGCAATATTAAGGTTGCTCTCATACTAGTATTCCAGTACACTAACGAGTAGTCACTCTGCAATGCAACATCTATTTTATTTCTCATCGAAATGCAACATTATCTATATGTAATTCAATTATCACTCCAAAAACACAAGTATTCAATTCCCATACAGCTTTTAAAATGTCAACCTACATGAAAGCTGAACAAAAATGTATGGGTCCTGTGCATCAACTACAATCATTAAGTACTAGCAACAACATGATGATCTAAGAGTAACGTGAGTGTATGTCACTAAACGAAAATGGTCACCTCTGTCTTGGTTTTAAAACATCTATAATTCATACTCAACATTGAATATTGTGTCCATTCAGAGTAAAACAAAAAATAAATATTAAATTTGCTGCCAGTTTGTCCCGAAGATCTTTTTCTTTTCGCTTTCATGTTACACAGAGTCAACCTTCTGGCACTTAAGAAACAAAACGTTGAACAAATGGAGTCAACCTTCTGGCACTTAAGAAACAAAACGTTGAACAAAGTACAGTAATCCCTCGTTTATCGCGGGGGTTACGTTCCAAAAAGAACCAGTGATAAGTGAAATCCGTGAAGTAGGATTTATAAAAAAAAAAAGCCAAAAAATGTGAAAGGGACGGCATTTCAAATGTGCTGTGTGTTTCACATACAGGCCAGCGATCCCCTGCGTGCAGCAGACTGTTAATGATTTGACGTGTTAATGATTTGAAGATTAAGAATGATAGAGACCGGCTGCTTTTTTTCTTATAAGCCTCCTCTCTCTCTTTCTCTTAGCCACAGCCACACAGCCACACACACACACACACACACACACACACACACGCAGCGAACATGCATACACTAGCACGCATGTAAACAACACTTAGACATTGATTAAAGATCAAAGAGTAACCCCTTAACCCAGACAGAAAGAAGATGCACAGCCAATCAACATGGCTTTCCATCTTCTCAGCACCCCACCCCCCCCACCCCACAACCCACGTGGGATAGATCCATTCGTGGGAACCAATCAAGTTACAGCCATGCACAAAACCTCTGAGTCATTAGGCAATTTTTTCCAAAAACAGTACTTGGAGAAAAAAAAAAACGTGATGCACTTAAGCCTAGCTAAACGAACCGTGATAGAGCAAGGATCACTGTAGTTCACTTATGTTTCAGAGAGAACAGAGAAACGTTATGCAATGGGCTCATGTTACGTGGCATCCACCCATCCATTATTACCCTCACGAGGGTCATGGCTTGCTGGAGCCTATCCTACCTGTCTTCAGGCAAAACATATTTGAATATAAATTCCACATTAAAAAATGGGATATATATTGTGATAGTAATAAATAAGAGGCTGAGACCATTGATTTGTGATTATCTTTAATTATCCAGGAAACAATGATACCGATATGTATGTCTATGGTTCATCATCTCTTCAAAGGGATGCCTATATTTAAGATAAACAGCGGCGCGAGGAACAAGAAGGGTTCGAATAAAGAAATGAGATTTGGCTGTGGATGCCAATTCCCACTATATCTAGCAGCAATCGTAGCTATCCTAAGGTTTGTCACATTCCATCATTAATGTAGGGCTGTCACGATCGAATCATTTTAGAATCGATTATCCTAATCATTCTTCCTTCAAATAATGTAGTTGTGCCGTTTCTCGTAACTGTTGCCACCGACATCAACAACACAACGTAATCCCAATATCAAGGTCAATTGCTCATGGGGAGGAGGGGGACTTTACAGTAAATAAATTGATGGCGAATGCTTCTTGGGAAAATTCGTGGTTTGGGACTGCAAAAATGCTTACAAAATAAAACATACCTGCTAGTTTCCTGCCGTAGGATGTGCTTGACAGCCTGTGCCAGGGTGAAAGTCTTGCCAGTGCCATAGGGTCCAATTATGAGGACTGGAGGCAGGGCGATAGAGAGGGGGGTGGTGATGGCTAGAATGGCCTCTTTCTGCTTGGCATTCAGACGAGGGTCCAGCTGTTCATCCCACTGCCTGAAAGTGAAAGACAGATGGGCCCAGTAATTATTAGATAAGGGATTTATAGAAATAGAACCCACTAAAGAGAGGCATTTTTGACTTCTTTTTGGGCCGAACAATATTAAATATTGCCTATTAACTGGAGACGGCTTTGGCATAAGAAACAACCTTGACTGGATGATCTAATTACTTTTGGTGGGACATAAGAGAATTTCCGATTTTCCGAACACATGACCCTAAAATTTGCAAGGTGTGTGTGTGTGTGTGTGTGTGTGTGTGTGTGTGTGTGTGGAGTTCTTTGTGCACATATCACTGTAAAAAAAAAGATGGACAAAATGATAAGAATCTGTGCACAGATAAGAGTGGGGGACAACTAAATAACTGAAAATGAGGCATATTTATCAATTTACGTTATATAAGTTCCCTGCGCTTATTTTTAATAAGTCAAATGAAGTTAGGGCATTTTTGTGTGGAATGTATTGTCACCCACTTCTGCTCTTTGGATTCACCTGTCATAAGGATGATTGATCATCTCATAAACTGGCGTTACAGGCCCTCTGTGATGAGAGCAAGATGTGTTGCCATTACAAGTTGTGTATAACAACTACTGTTCCAACAGAAAGACGAGGTTTCTTGGAGGAAGTGAGGAATGGAGCAACATTAAAGTGTGTGTTCGGTGTGAATTACCTGTTGGGGCTCCAGGGGATGGTTGGGACAAGGCTAACATCAGGAAAAAGAATGCTATTGTCTTTACTATCTTTGATGCGATCCAGGGCGTAATGCATCTCACACAGTGGTAGCCTGTTCAGCTGGAATTGGAGTTCCACCTGATACAGAAGCAACATCAAGGTTTGACTAAACAGACAATATGATCAACAGCTTTAACCCGCATAACACCAAAACACTCTGTTAAATGTGGGCTCTAAGCAGAAAAAAAGAGGTAAAAGGTAACCAAAAAGAAAAAGGACACAACGAACATTAGTGATGTCTGCGGTAGGGCTGCACAATTAATCCAATTTTAATCATGACTACAATTGTGGCTGCCACGATTACATTAACCTGATTGTTGGCGACACTTCAATTAAAAATGCAGGCTCTGCTTCATATCCAAGCACTTTCTCAACCACCGTTCAGCTAACCAACAGGGGACAAATGCATGGTTAACGCGTCATAAAGCTGCCTAAAGTAGTGAGTGCAGCCTCCAGTGAGATCCTAAACTTCATGTCAGATAGTGAGAAGTTTTAAAGTACGTTACAATTTATACTTTCAACTGTCTGTCACAACACCGGTGGAAAAAGTTTGGAAGTGACTCATCTTGACCTCATGTTATGCAACACAAAACAATGGCATTTGAAGAGGAGTGGGTAGACTTTTTAGATACACTGTGAAGCACAAACCTGGATTTTTCTGTCAGGCAGTAGTCCGAGTTCATCACAGCAGTCTTTGCAGATCCTGAGGAAGATGTATTCCTTGGTCTTCTCTTCAATAACAGCTTCGTAGACGCGCTCTTTGACCCCCGGAGGAGGCTGGCTATTGAAGCCCTCCGAGCCCAAAGGGAGGAAGAGAACTGACTTCACTTTGGTCATCACTAGTCGTCCTGCCAGTGTGTCCTAGAGGTGATAGAAACACTGATGCATTGAACTGGCTAAGAGAGAAAGCAACTGAATGCCAGTAGTAATCCTACAATGTGAAATCCATTCCCTCAATACCTCAGACAGTGTTTTCGTGAGTTTAAAACGTGCAAAGAGTTGTCCATTCTGGGCATACTTGGCTCCAACTGAAATGCCAGTCAGCATGAAGCTGGATACCAGCTGCAGGTTTACTTTGATGTTAAACCTTGGGAGACAAAAAAAAAAAAAAAAAAAAAATACAAATTAGAATACCAACTGACATTTAAAAAACAGTGGACCCTCAGAACTGGAACAATCCAAGAGGTTGGTCATCCTTAAATCTGATGAAATTGCAAATGCAAGTTCGCAGCTAAAACAATACAATTAGAATAAATTATTCCCAGGAGTTGAAACTTTGAAAATTATATAGTCTCATCAAGTTTAGTGTTTGGATTTCTTGATTTTTTTTCAACTTCTGAAACAAAGTTTGTGTAATTAACGACCATTATAAATGCAATGATATTTTTATTCTAGATTTCCATCCTCCTGACTACCAATTGTTCAAATTTGTCCTCTAAGGGGGATATTTGTAAACCAGAATATTTCCCACCCACTGTATGCAAATGCATTAACCCCTTTTATGTCCTCCAGAGAAAATGGCGGGCTTTTTCAATTATACCAAATATGATGGTGTCGAATGAAGTTCGCATTTGCACTCACTGAATGTCTAAACGGAAAAATATGTTTGCAAAAACCCTATCCTTTAGTGCCAAAACGTATAAATGCGTTTAAACCGAAGGAAAGAAAAAAAAAAAAAAAAAAAAAAAAAAATCCAAATTAGAATACCAACTGACATTTAAAAAACAGTGGACCCTCAGAACTGGAACAATCCAAGAGGTTGGTCATCCTTAAATCTGATGAAATTGCAAATGCAAGTTCGCAGCTAAAACAATACAATTAGAATAAATTATTCCCAGGAGTTGAAACTTTGAAAATTATATAGTCTCATCAAGTTTAGTGTTTGGATTTCTTGATTTTTTTTCAACTTCTGAAACAAAGTTTGTGTAATTAACGACCATTATAAATGCAATGATATTTTTATTTTAGATTTCCATCCTCCTGACTACCAATTGTTCAAATTTGTCCTCTAAGGGGGATATTTGTAAACCAGAATATTTCCCACCCACTGTATGCAAATGCATTAACCCCTTTTATGTCCTCCAGAGAAAATGGCGGGCTTTTTCAATTATACCAAATATGATGGTGTCGAATGAAGTCTGTATTCTGCTCATATTTAGTTTGTACTCTGCACATATTTGGTAATGCTGTATAACGTTCCCATGCCCACAGGGTAGCTTTGCATCTTTGTAACAACCATCACCTGGAATTGGAATACTCCCTGCTGAAGATGCACAAACATTGGAATGCGCTAGTTGATACAAGCTGAGAGTCGGTTTAGGAGAAAGTGCAGAGTACAAACTAAATATGAGCAGAATACAGACTTCAGGAGCTTTGGTACCTTTGATTACACCAAAGAGGAAAATGTGCAAGCACATTTTATGGGAAGCTGAACACTACTTTTTATTGAGCAATTTCTTTACTTGAAATGCTGTTGGCATATCTTCTACAAGTCGCTTGAAAGAATTCATACATTTTAATGACTGTTCTTAAATGTATTTGAGCCTCGTATTTAAGTGTTTAAAAAAATGTCCTCTGTCATGAACATTTGTAGTTAATTAAAAAAAGTAATCTGCTGCTGAAATTAATCACTACTGAAAAGCATCAGAGATGTACTTGCACTTTGGAAATGCACCAGGTGTCTTCAGACTTGAAGCGATTGGATAACAGAGAAAATAAAGCAGGTCTGCTCATTCTAGGCTTTAAAAAAAAAATAAAAATAACACTGTCCTCTGAGACATAGGTGTCAACCTTCGGTCATGGAGGGCTACCGTCCTGCATGTTTTCCATCTCTGCCTGTTGCAACACACCTGATTCAAATGATCAGCAAGCTCTGCAGAAGCCCGGTATCCTGTTAATTTGAATTAGGTGTGTTGCAATATGGAGTGATGGAAAACATGCAGGACAGCGGTCATTCAGGACTGGATTTTGACATCTACCCTCTGAGATTTGACCTCAGGCATGTCAATAGACCTTATTGGAAGTCGAATTGTGTGTAAGACAAGTATCACGTTCACAATGAAGATCAAGTCTGACACCTTGTGGTAGCTTGAAAACATACAGTTTTGGTATCCAGTCAGACATCAAAATGGAAAATTCACAGTAATTTTAGTACATATGTCAGAAATTGCAAAGGGAAGTGTAGTTTTACAATTATCCCAACTGCCAGCATATATTTCACGATACTTATACTCTTCATCTTGTTGAGCCTGTATTTACTGTGACTCAAGACATATGGTGAAATATCTACAAGAAAGATCATAGTGCATGAAAACTACTTTTGTTTTCAATGTCTTTCAAATACAGCCTCAATGAAAGGCAGACAAAAAAAATCCTTGCCTTCTTTACTGTTGTAGATTGTGCCATTATTTATTTAGACCCACTTCCCCAATTCTAGGAAAGCCCTTGCCCCCCTGCAACCAGGAAAAAACAAATGACTCACTTGCTCACTTCTTTAAATTGCGCAATCTCCTCTATGTAGAGAAGGTCATGGAGCCGGGCCTGGTAGTTTTCTCTGGTCAGAGTCTTGTCCAGAACTGACTGAGTAAAGAGCTGGTCCGCCGACAGTGGGATTTGATAGCGGGATAAAAGACTGCGCTCCAGATCACACATGGTTTCATTAGGTGTGAATCCAACTATAGTCTTACAGGAAGAGTCCCAACGTTTTGCAGTCATCAAGAGCTGCTGTCTGGCTGCCATCAAATGTTCTATATCTAGAAAACAGCAGTAAGTTAAATTCAATTGATTGTAGTTTCTTTTTACCATGATGTGTATAGAGAACTTGGCATACCTTCAATAGAGGCAGCATCCACCATGATTCGCTGCATCAGCACTGGTTCGGAGCCAAAGTCAAAAACGATGGTCTGTCTGAAGGTGCCAAAGATCTCTGTGGTGAATTCCACAGTGACCTTGTAGACACAGTGGTCTATGCCATTGTCTGCTGCCACTGTCCGTAGAGCACAAAATGACAAGGAATGCAAAGAACTGAATTTACTGATGAACCGTTTCACATAATGTGACAGGTTGCCTTGTATGGCATTTATATATAACATATGAAGATTAAAATCAAAAGCAAGTACACTTGCATCATGTAAGAGATCAGTCAAAGACTATAACTGGGGATAGGCGAGTACTAATCCCAGGTATGGTTATCAGGCAAATACTGGCCATAGGCTGCGGTCTGACTAAATACGAGCTGACCTGGTGGCGCATTATCATAAATAGTCAATGCAGTTGTGTGCTGGGCGGCGTGGATGAAGCATGTGAAGCCAAAATTTTGCTTCTTCGCCCATTTCACCGGGGCTTGCAAATGCAAACTTTTGGTGGCATCGCGTCGCATTGAATCCATAAGGTTCAATACGACACCGCTGCGTCGGTTTATGTAGCCTGCTATTTTGTGGTTGAGTTGCTGTCATTCCCAAACACTTCCACGTTCTTATAATATATAGTCCGTTCGCCTGTGGAACATTTAGAATTGAGGGAATTTCACAACTGAGCTTATTGCACAAGGTGGCATCTGATCACAACTCAAGAGAGCAACCCATTCTTTCACAAATGTTTGTCGGTCTGGACTTTATACGTCTGTGGCCTTGAAGTGATTGGAACACCTATACTCTTGACTATTGGGCATCATACACCAAACAACATACCTGCTGTTTCTTTTCGTGGAGTCCACTCTTGAGAGCCAGTGGACACAGTTTGTATCTGCTCCCCAGCAGAGACTCCTGTGATGGAAAAGTGTGGTCTGTGGGCATCGTAGAGCAGGGCAATGCGATATAGTTTTCTAGGAGGCTGTTCAAAGACACACAGACAGATGACAGAAAAATGTTGGTTTAGAACAGAAAATACTTTGCTTTAAAAAAAAAAAAATTGTTGCTTTTATTTTGTTTGTTTTGCTAAAGTGTCATGTTTGTTCTTACTTTTAAGTGTTCCTCATCCATGACTCATATTTTGGGCATGTGTATGCTCACTGCACTTGAGCAGGTGTGTTCACAGAAATAAAGCCACAACAAAATGTTTTGGTTCTTTGCTTTGGAGTAATGAATAATGATTCCACTGTTACTTAGTAGATCAGAAAGTCTTTGCAATTGGGTGGAAACCTTGTATGTCTGTTTTTAACCAAAATCGACTAAAGCTAGACAAACCTTTTTTGAATATTTGTCGACTAAAACAATCATGAATAGGAATGACTAAAACGTGACTAAAACTAATAAGCCTTTTTCCCAAAAGACTGAAGACTAAATCCAAAATGGCTGCCAAAAACAACACAGATTAAGAATTCATGGAATCTATTGCAAATTCAGCCATTGCTGATGATGTTGATTCGGTCTTAACTACAGTTATCTACTGGTATTTGTGGAGAATAGTGACGGAGCCCTGCTGTAAACAGCATTAAAAAAGTAGCAAACTGTCAGCCCAAATCATGATCTCGAAACAACCTAATATCATTCCAATGTATCGGTGCTCCAATTGATTGGCTATTGATCATGACTGGCTAATTCCTTTGAAAAAGTACATGATCAGCATATCTCAATCAATACTTTTTATGGCTGGTCACAAAAATCGATCACCTGCAGCTCATTATTTGCATCCTACAAGCAACCAGATACCAGCCTGTGTGCAGTCTAGCTTCCCCTTAACAGTGCACATTATAGACCACATTGCTAGTTGAATTTGTGCGTTTTCTGCACTGTCAATTATGTCCTGTTTTTGTGTAATGAAGGGATAGAAATTTGAAAACTTGAATGTTTTTTTTTTAATTCAGGAAAATTAGTTAAATGCTCAGCCATAGTAATTAGGGTGCTGATCCATATTAGAATGGTTGCCAACAAATCATTTTTTTCCCTACCTTGCAGAGCAGTGAGAAGGTCCAAGATTGGAAAGATTTTTTGGTGGTAACGGTAAGAGAGAGACTTGTGCTGGTTTCAACGTTGACTCCTTCTAAACAGTCACTTAGCTGGAAAGAGGAAAATAGGTGAAATAACAACAGAATTTGAAAACCCTAACAATAAGAATTATTACTTCTATAGATCAAATAATGCAGACTTCGGAAAAATTATTCTCTGACATCCACTTTGGGAATTAAAATCGAAAGGGATTAAAAGTGCTTTATACCACCTGTAGTAAGACTTATTTCTAATGCATGTTTGATACGTGTTACAGACGCTCCCCAGCTAACGAACGAGATACGTTCCAAAGGATCGTTCGTAAGCTGAATTCGTTCGTAAGTTGCCTCAGTGCTATATTTTGTATGGAATGTATGTTTAAGGCTTATATAAGTATGTTTAAGGTTTATCTAAGTGTAATAAAATGAAGTTTAACTTACTTTTGGAAGATGTACTCGAAGGCTTAAGGAGATGATGGAGGGGGAGGAGAAGGAAGAGGAAGATTTTATATCATGGGGCCGAGAGGGTCTTCGTCGCCGCTGGAATGGGCTTCAAGAGTTACTTCCTCCTCCGTAACATCAATGAAGGAAGAAGTTGAGGGTCCAGGAGAAGATGATGAGGGTTGACGAGTATCTTCCTTGGAGGGCGTAGTAGAAACTGGCCGAAAGAAGCGATCTAACGACGATTGCACAGTTTTCTTCTTTTTCTCATCATAAATGATGCAGTAGCACTGTATGGCATCATTCATTTGATTTGCAACCTTTGTGCAACGTTCAATATTTGGGTCTTGCTGCTCGAAGAGTGCGATGGCTTTATCTATGAGCGAAAACCCCTCGGCCAAGAGTTCCGTCTCAAACTTCTTCATGGGGACAGGCGTTTCCTCCTCCTCCTCCTCTCACAGCGCCTCAGGTCGGTATTAGCGGCGGAAAGAAGTACTACAGTACTCGGAAAAAGGCGCGCAATACAAAATCTAACTTACAGCATCTCTGTCCGAGAACATTTTTCGACATACCTGTACCCGCAAAAATGTTCGTATGGACCGTTGTTCGTAACACGAATGTTCGTAAATCGGGGAGCGCCTGTATTTATTGCACGAAGGCGAGGGTCAACCTATGGCCTGTGGTCAGTTTGCAACAATTGCGAACATGCTATGTACTATAAGCAGTGTAACAGATTTAAATCAGGTGTGTAGCTATTCACTATAAAAGATAGATGCATATATTATGCACCTTCACTAGAAACAGTACACTGTGTATAAAGGACAGTATCTGGTGTTTTCTATCAAGCGAGTCACATACCACTTTCTCTGGGGAGAGAGAGTTCATCCACTTCTCTATTAGTGTCTCCATGTAATTTTCAGTGAAGTGTTTGCTTTCCTGCTGTTGCTTCAGACGGATGAGGCGCGACGCATAGCGTTTCTGCCATTCCATCAGCTCCTCCTGCGAGTGTGCTGACGTACACTGGGCCCCGTACCGACACAGACCCTGCTCTAAGTACCTAAAGGAGAGGTGAAGAGTGTGGTTGGATGCTAGGTTTTTTTTCCCTTCAATTACACCAGCTTTGCCTGTGAAACTATACAATTAAAGGCAGTATGAAGACAAAGTCTGCCTTTCATGTCTCTTTCCTATACTGGTCCAGCATGACATATTTAAATGCTACCAGAGAGCAAATGAACAACAGTATAGTGGAATTTAAAGACCAATTTACAGACATTGTAACCCCAGCGACTTGTGTGCTATTCATATCGAGTTGATGATTCTTGACATTACAACAGGTTTTTTATTCACAGGTAAGTGGTAAATATAACATTGCTCTGACATTTTAAAACTCCTCATCCAACCTCAATACATTCACAACTTCAAACCCCTGCTTTTTTTTGTTCACCTTTTACAGAGAGTGTACTCCTCACTGCTGGTGACTCCTCGAGGTGGGGGCCTAAACTGCCAGCCGTCTTGGACCTCTGTCAGTGCACATAAAGTCAAATGGTCACCGAGGCTGAACGAAAACCTTTTAGGACACCTCAAAGTGCGGTGCAACTTTTTGCCTACCCTCCTCCTGGTCATCCGTGTATTCTGGTGCCATCGCACTCTTCTTTATAGCCTGACAAGACAAAAAGGATGGGGAGGTGGACACGGGAGAAAATTATTGTGTCATGGCTCTTAATACAGTATAACCAAACAAGCAGTCTGACCACTGCAATTACAAGAGTATTACATATTATTTCCAAAACAGCAACAAACTAGACTGAGGGAGAAAAAATAGTGACAACTATGCCATTATGAGTCCAGCTTGAAGCATTTAGTAATTAAAGTCTGGCAAAGGGCATGCACAAAAAAAGGACGGTAACTATGCCAATGTGGTGTATGGCGACTTGATACTGACCTCTATTTCTGAAAACAGAATTTTTAATCTGGATATGTCTTTTGCAACAATGCCATTCTGCAGAAAAAAAAAGATGAAGACAATTTCATTACAACAATGATTTGTAACATGAAGGATTTAAGGACGTTTTGGTTTGGAGTGGAGGGAAAAATTGATTTTCATGACAGCAATCATCAGATGCTTTAATATTTACATGAGTTCATGACAGTATGAGATGAAATAAAAATGTCAACATGAATCAGAATATGATATGACATCATTCACTACTGCCCAAAGGCAATCGACAGATTCCGACACCTCAATTATTTTCCACGTAGAATGAAAGCACGTCATGACACTAAGCATTACTGTGAAACGAGCAGGATGAACGCTACCTCTTGCTGGCAAATATTATTGTGGCTAAAAGCAGGTGGAATTTGCTTCTTAACACATATTCTACTGTTTAGACGATTGCATTAGAATTTGCATTTGAATGAGATGCTCCATTACTTTAGCATTAGCGCTAGCATTGTTTTAAAAACGAAACACGTTCTGTATTCAAACATACAATGTGAGTAGTTCTTTTTGTTGGACGTTTAGTGGACGTTTAGTTTTATAGTCAACTCCAACCATCCAACTGTCAACCATCTTAAAGCACAGTCAGGGACAGCAGAATCACACAGACTACATTTTGCTACACAAGCAGCATGTGCATTAAGGGCACAACATCAGGAACTTGTAAATGCATTGCACCGTGCTGCACATTTATCTTTTTTCTTCGATTTTAATATTTGAAAGATCGAGAGCAGCCAAATTCTAAATTATGGCTTTAATTTCGATAAATTGTCCAGCCCAAATTTGCAGTACATTTTTATCCTGACCGAAGGTGGCTCTGCACATACAAGTAAATACTGTCCATTCAACATACCATTGGCTCTCCAAACAAAGCTTTAGAAAGGATGCTGGCCACATCCTGCAGGCTGCCATCCAACTGCATGGAGCCCAAGATGGCCTGGAGCAAACCGTCTCCCCCCGCCCTATCTTCTGCCAGGACTAGGTGAGAAAGAAGAGGAAGAACATAGGGCCAAGTCACTAATAAAAGCGTACAATGTTCATACTCTGCACACAAGTTAGGTATATGTGCAAAATCACAGCCATATTTATGACCCGTGCAACTTTTCTTTATGCACTTCGTCGCAACTTGTAAAGATTTCCCCAAAATGACATTGTGTCAAATTGCAAAGTCAACCAGACTTAAATAATAGAATGGCCACTTCAACCTGAGTACAACACACAGAGAGTTTAGAAAATCAGATTAAGGGTTCGGGAGAACCTGAGCTTTTGGGGGGCAAGGTTCGTGTGTGGGGAATGCTTTAGTGTTATATTGCCTATCAACAATCTGGTCAAAGAGTGCCTTCAGACTAAAGTCAAACAGGATTCTTAACCATCCATCCATCCATCCATTTTCCAAACCGGTTTATCTTCACTAGGGTAGCGGGGGGTGCTGGAGCCAATCCCAGCTGTTTTTGGGCAGTAGACAGGGGACAGCCTGAACCAGTTGCCAGCCAATTGCAAGTCACACAGAGACAAATAACCATCCGCGCTCACACTCACACCTAGAGACAATTTAGAGTGTTCAATCAGCCTGCCATGCATGTTTTTGGAATGTGGGAGGAACCCGAACTACCCGGAGAAAACCCACACAGGCACAGGGAGAACATGCAAACTCCACACAGGAAGGCCAGAGTCGGGATTGAGCACACAACCTCAGACAACTGTGAGGTTGATGCGCTAACCACTCGGCCATCCCTATTGTGAAATTAATCAAATCTTGATCTCGGAATCCTGACAGTTTTATATTAAAAGGTAAACATGTAATGCTTACCATGTTTGCAGTCTTGATCTGCTTCATCATATTTTTTCTGTTGGGAAAGAAAGAAGAAATTTGAACAACAGCCACAACAAAGAAGAAATTGAAAAACAGCGACAACAAATATACTTTAGACATCCCGGGGTCAAACCTTCACAGAATTTCAGGGAATCACTATCTAGACGTCACAATGGAGTAGCTACCACTATCATTATAAATCTTAAGTAGTTTCCATAATTGTATAGCATGTAATTTTACTGCTCTGAGAACATTGAGGGACAAATGTTTATTCCTCTCATTTAACCTTCTCTTGTTGCTTCAGGGTGAAACAGTGATTTAAAAACATTATCTTCATTTATTGTCTTTTTTTAATCCGATCCATCCATTTTCAACAGCGCTTGTCCACAGGTTTAGGGTAGAGATAAAGTCAATCCCAGCTGAATTTGGACGCGTCATACACCAAGGACATAAACAAATCACAATGGTCGGTGACGGACTTGTCGTGTGATGTCTTGCCCAGTCCAAGACAAATGATATTTTTCTGGTTGTCTGACAGTGCAACAAAAAAAGTCATGCAGTGAGACAAGGACCTTAGCTGAGCAGTGAGCTCAAATTCTGAGCCGCTGCCTCAGCTCAGCAATGTATTGGCAATTTTGGCCACACTAGAATAACTTGTAATTGCTTAACACAAAATAACTGTAAAGCACTGGTTTGGAGAAGACCGTGTCATGTTAGACCCATGAGAGCTGGTTGTGGGTCTCACAGCACAAGAATACAGCGGCTGACTGACCTTATAACCGTGTGGCACAGCGGGCGACTGATGTAATTATTAAACGACAAAACAAATTGATAATGAAATTAGTTGTCAACACTTAATTATCAATTTTTATCGATTTGTTGTTGCAATGCTTATAAACGTGTCGGTTTTGACATAACTCCACCAAAGTATATTCCATATCTGTGTGTTTGGCGTGCCGGACGTCCGGGCCTCACGTAGTTTCAAGAAGCGTTTTCTGTAAAGTGTTCTGCAATATATCTCCTACCCTACAATTCCCTTTCTTCAGCTCCGCAATTAGAACATGTTTGTTGTTCATCAAGTATCATGAGGCCGTCGTGAGTGGATTTGTTCCGAACAGTTCAGGGAGAGAAACAAGTAAACAATCGTAAATAGAAACAAAAAGATGGTACAAGGTGGTTTCCCTGCTAGTTAGAAGTATGGGTATTTTCCAAGGCGAGTCTTTTTCCCCACACAGCTATCTTTACAACTCTCACGTATCTTCAGAGACAGTCAGTCAGCACATATATTACAGTAATGTGCATGTTTGTTTTCTTTTGTTTGTTTTAGGAGGAAGCTGGAGTATCCAGAGAAAACGAACAAGGAGAACATTCAAACTCCACACAAGTGGCCCTGAGCAGATTCAAAGCCAGAAATTTTCAAATGCGTGGCAAATAGTATTCCACTCTGCTGTCCAAGGATTAATGATAAATGAAAAGATATTTTGCTTTAAAAAAAAGCTAAAAAGTGTTCATTCAGGGACACAATTTCTACAGTGTATGACAAAGCATTGGACCGGTACTATACTCACCAACTGAAGAAACGCAGCGATGCGATAAAGCAGGGCGCGGCTGCGGAGGCTTCCGCAAGGCGGGTTCGCTGAGAGCTGGATGCCTGTGGATTGGACTTGGGGAGCAAGGACCGCCAAGGTGTCCGTGCTGTGACTGACTACCGCCTCATACTCCCGCCTTACTAACGATCTGCTGGCTTCTTCACATGATTTCTCCGCTCTCCTGTCCGCCATGACTCAGGGACAAAACTTCTGAGAGTGGGGGGAAAAAAATAACAATTAAAATCAAATCGACAACAGCAAACGTGTGCGGATCTATAGAGGCATATAATGATGAATACCATTCACATTTAAACCGGTCAGTTCCGATTCCCGGTACCTGGGAATCAAATCTAGTACAACGTACTGAAATTGGTATCTTTTGTGGTATTCATGCTAATAAATGTGAATGTCACTTTTTTAACATTTATTTTTCAGTACATGAACACTGGAAAATTAAACATGTTGCATTTAAAACAAATGAGCCAAAGAGGACGGCGCAAAAATAAAGATAACATTTTTAAATGAATAATGTATAAATAATATGAAAAAACTTCATATTACAAAATGTAAAATTCTTTGCAATGAACACAAGAACCGGTGCACATCACCGGCCACTGTCCGGCTTTCCGCACCCAACTTTCTCTGGAAAGTATACTGAAAAATGACAATGCAGGAGGCTGTAATAGATCATGGTTGACCTTCTTATTCTACACTGTTAACATCCATTCTTCAATTTTCTGATCCACTTATCCTCACAAGGGTGATGGGGCATGCTGGAGCCTATCCCAGCTGTCTTCGGGCAGGAGGCAGGGGACACCCTGAACCGGTTGCTAGTCAATCGCAGGGCACACAGAGACGAACAACCATCCGCGCTCACACTCACACCGAGGGACCATTTAGAGTGTTCCATTAATCTACCACGCATGTTTTTGGAATGTGGGAGGATACTGGAGTACCCAGAGAAAACCCACGCAGGCACGGGGAGAACATGCACACAGTAAGGCAAGAGCTGGAATCGAACCCTGTACCTCTGCACTGTGAGGCCGACATACTAACCACTTGGGTGGGCTGCCACACTTATAGCATTCAGGACAATTATGGACACAAGTCAGGACACTTTGCATGATGGAAGAGGAACTAAGTAGACCAGAAGTGCATGAAACATCTGAATATTTTCATTAATGTGGGATCAATTGAGATTGCTGGTAAAGAAATCTTAAAATTAGCTTTATGAACCAGTTGTATTATATATTTTTTCTCTTCTTCGTCTGTCTTCCATATTAAAGTAAAATTGATAATTTGTGAAATCCTTAACTGAATCAAAAATCAAAGTGAATCGTGAATCAAATCGGCCCCTTGCAAAGCAAATCAAATGGATTTTGGAAATCTGAATTGATACCCAACCCTACTGTTACATGATGATTATATAAGAGCAGCTGCTTGCTGGTGCAATATGCCATGATTGGTATACTGATTAGTCAGTACCTAATTTGTTGTTTGTGGCAGCCCTCATTGAGACAATTATTACTCTGGGTTTTCATGCACATATTTTTATTTGAATTTCCAAGAATTTCGACAATAAGCCCGAGTGCAAACTCAAAAAATTTGACAAAAGGCCTAAAATTCACTAAATTGGTTTTACACTTTGATGGGGCGAATTTTTGAGCACATCGATAAAAGGAAAATAAGAATTTTGGCTATGGAAACAGGTTTTGCAAATAAATCTTGACAGGTCCGGATACCATGTCACACGTTCAGTCACAAAAAAAAGTAAGGTACGTTTGGGGGTGACGAAGAAATTGAAATATTTCTGGATTTAATAAAAGAAGCATTCATTGACGCAGGAACGTGCCTGCGGAGAACCATGCATAGGTCTTCTTATCTCTGACAATATTCACAACATTAACAGTCTTCTCTGCCATCACCTTTTTATGTCTCGGTATGCTTTAACCACGAAAGCAACATTTTGTTAGTCAAGAGAGTCGCTCTTATGACGTCATCTCAAGGCACTGGCAGTCTCCTCTAATCTCAAAAGTCACAAAACAAGAACAAATAGGAATGGGCAATGGTCGTTTATTCGTTTTGTGCGATTTCACTAAATTTGCTTCAAAGTTTGGCAACATTGGATGGAAACACCATTATTAGTGTGGTTATTATCATGTCGCTAACCGAACAATGTAAAGCAAATGTTATTACCACTTTCTGGTGTGCTGAAACTACAAACAACCATAGTTATGGTGTTGACAACAAATGAAGTTGAAGACTATTTCTCTCCCAAAGGGAGCGTTACATTGATTTAGTTCACATGAAATATTCAGAAGTAAATGTTCAGTTTTGCAGATTTACCATATTTTGTGGCAGCTGCATGCGACATCAATTTCTACATTGACGTTCTGGCTTACTTCAATTAGTAAATCAATCTAGCCCAGGGGTGGGCAAACTTTTTGGCTCGGGCGCCACATTGATTTCAAAATTTGACAGGTGGACCGGGTCAGCACAAGATACAGTACATATAAAAAACTGTATATGTTGACAGTCCATACCAAACATCAACAGAACAAAAGCATTAAAGTATTACCATACTTTTTTTTCATGAGAACAGTGAAACAACTGTGGTATATGTCCTGGATGAACGTCCAAGTATGTTAACAACATACATGTGTGACAACACAAGCAACAAAGTGCATCGATATATTGCCCAAAAACTGCAGCATACAGTACAGGTATATGACAAAATATAACAAAGTTAGGACTATTTGCTGCAAAATGAGACGAGTAAAAGACCTGGTGGCTTTCTTTCCCCTCACTCACTGTCTCGAACTTGACCTCCACTCGATCACCACACAAGACAGCGTTGCTCAGCTGATGTCGTGCAACCAACTTTTGAACCCAGCCACACGACGCTTCGAAGTCTTAAGACGCCCATAGCGCTATGGGACTTGATTGCTCTCTTATTAGCGGTCCAGTTTGCGGAAAGTTTTTGGCACGATAATAGTCAAACCATTCCAGGAAACGTTTCTTTACTCGACTGTCCGTCGAGCCGCATGCAATTCACTCTGAGCATGGAAACACCTAGAATCGGACTGAGCAAGAATCGCTTCCTCGTTTTTCAAAGTCTCGTAGATTTGAGTCTATCAGACTCCAAGCGTCTCCTGAATGTTTCGTACTTTGTAACCCGCTTCGTTTAATTAGATACACTTCACTTTCGCGGCCATGACTGTTCCTCTTCCTTTAGATACCATGATCTACAGGACGTAAACATGTTCGCAATTCCAGTAAAACTCACTGCAATAAAGAGTCACTTGCATGTCGTCGTTTTGAATCCAATGATTGAAAATAGCGGCGCGGACACACTTATTCCGTCGTATCGAGCGGAGTTACTTGAGTTAGCGCTACTGCGGGCTTCCGTATCGTCTCCCTCTCCCTCCCTGTGCTCTGCAACTTCAAGTAACTCCGCCACCTGGCGTTGAAATGACTGTCATTACAAGTCAAAATGAAATGAATACAATCATTTACATTGAACCTTAATTGTGTACTGTACCAACCTTCGGCGGGCCGGATTAAAAAGACCAACGGGCCGTATCCGGCCCACGGGCCGTAATTTGCCCTCTGGCTATATGGGGATAAAGAGTTATACTGGATATCAAAGAAGCCAACTTTGAATATGGCAGCCTTTTACAGAAGCGCCGCTTAGATTTCTCTTTCATTTCTACTTTTCACCCTTTTTGTCATTTTAAAGTTAATTGTGCATCATATGATGTCATATAAACCTTTTGTGGAGTGTGTTTGGCATTTCTGGCCGGGACAATCGTGTCGAATATTGGCGCTTTGTGTTTTGCGCCTTCATGGGCAGTATGTTTGCAAAGGCCCCATTTTTTTTTTTTGTTGTGTTGTGAGTATCAGCATGACTGTATCGTCTGCGTTGGTATGACTGCTAAGAGCAGGACCGAAAGGCTCTTCACTTACCCAAAAGTAGAGTTGAATGCCTCAAAGATCATATATGGAGACAGATGAAAATTGGCATTAAAAAAGTAAAATCAAGCGAGAGACGACAAAATGAGGTAGCAGAATTGAACCAATCTTTCTGTATTATTATCACTTGCCAATGGATGAACTATCGGCTGTTCGAAAACTAGTCGTAGGTGTTGTTTACTTTCAATCTTAGTTTGAAGCAAAATTGAGTGACATCCTGTGCACTGTGATCGCAACATCTAGGATCCAGGCACCCTCATCCCAGTCAATGGAGACTTCTCTGCTAACAGCTTTGAACATCTGTATTTCCATTGGAGAAGATTTTGCTTGGCTATTTATGATTGTTATACTTCTCTTTTATATATGTAGCTTTTGTGTTTCGTGTATTACAGGTGCGTTTGTTATGAAGGGTTATATAAACAAATTTCAGTTGAGATCATGATGCTTTCAAGATGCCACAACAAATATTTTGGTGGGATTCAGTGGGAGAATTACAATGTTTTTGTGAGACACCCACTTCCACAGGGGATTAAAAAATGGTAGAAGTAATGGACAAGTGAGTTGGATAATAAAATTATGATCATCATCATCATCATAATAAAAGTAATAATATCCAATTTGCTATAATGATGCAACGTCTTTTTAGAACCAGCCGACATATTTGATCTAATTGAGAAGACCAGTAGAACGTTTATCCTTAGAAGCTGTCGTGTGAGGGCTCACTTTTCTCTTTGGCGAGGCAAACTTGTTTTGACTATGACAAACGGTGACGTTTCAAAGCCTCGAAAATGTCTCCACTGCACCGCGTTTCCACAGGCACAACTCCAATGCCGTTAACAAGGAACGCAGCGCTTGCAGTTTGCTCGCTTTTCGGAACGTGCATCTTCGCAGCACAAACCTTGAAAGCTCGAATAAAGCGTAGAAGGCTGCTGGGTTAACGTTAGCAAGCTAGGTTGGCTAGGTGGGCTCGCCGTAACAAAACGGGTTCGGGCCTGTGATTCCGCTACGGTATACTGGCGCATATAATTCATATGACATCGACCTGTTGCCAACGCATAAAATACAAACATGCGCTATTTTCCTATTGCTGCGCATTAGCATATATTGACACCAGCCTCAAAATAAAGCAGAAAATGAAAGGTTTGAAAATGGGAAGTCAACACTTACCTAGCTTTACTTCTACGCCATCTTGGATCCACTTGTCAGACTCGCGCAAAGGATCATGGGATGAAACGATCTGAAGGTTGAAGGGGGTGCGTACGCGTTTTGTTCTGTGACATTCATTTGTTCAAAAAGTCCCAAGTGCTCCTGTGGGATTTGCCTCCCGGTCGGGGGAAAAAAACTCGAAAATATCAACAGTTTGCATTTGAAATATTTGGTTATAGGAAAGTAAAAATAAGCCTGGGTAGGTAGGTTGACAGTAATATTGAGGGGGGCAAATACATTTCTGTATATTCCATTTATCCATCATGTCCTATTAGGTCACAGGTTAGCTGTAACCTATTCCAGCTGCCATTGAGCATGAGACGGTATACAACCAGGGCATATTTCATATTCAATAGCGCTGGTTCTCATAATTTGCTCCAAATTAGTCATTCTCAACCACTGTGCTGCAGCAGAGATCTGTGAGAGAACACCAGGTGACACAAGAAATTCTCCAATTTCATTTAATTGGGACAAAAAGCATAGCATACAACACATTTCTAACTCTCTCTGCATTCATACATCACTGCCAGTGACATAATGTGACAAGCAGAACAATTAAATGCTCTTCCCGTTCACGCTAGTAGGTATAAAAGACTGGCTGTCATTCAGACAACAGAATTGTGTTGGATTTCAAACTCAAAGCAAATTTGCGAGTTAAGTGAGACAAGATTATCATTTCAGGTACTTTTTGCAACATTTTGCTAATGTAAAAGATGTGCCCTGGTTCAAAGGTTGGGAAACATTGCTCTCAATGAACAAACAAACATGTTTTTGGATCAAACTGGAATATTCATGAAAGTTCCATTTATTATGTAGTTAGTAGCTTGCTTGTTAGTATTGTAATGATTGTCATTAAATACGATATCACTCATTTGTTACACAAATGTGAGTTTATTTTTCTTAGGTTGTATTTTTTGTCAACAAGTAAATAAATGGTCAAGTCTCTAACAATTCAAGATGAAGTTACTGGTTAGCAAGAAAGCGTGACAGGAACACAACGGTCCATCTGTTTTTAATGGACAAAACTCTACACAGCTGTGTTTGTACTGCAGATCTTTTGTTGACCAACATACTGTATATTCAAATACAATTGAGCAGAAGGAGGGAAAACACAACAAATTAAAACCACAACAAAAACTACAATGTTTCACTGCAGGTTGTGGATCATTTCCTCCTTCGCAATGAGATGTGTTGTCTTGTTGACCAGCGACATGAGGGAGTTGAGTTTTTGTGACCAGTCATTGAGGAGGTCGTTGGGATCTTTGGGCCTCTGGAAGTTGATGATTCCGGCCAGGCGGTCCACTTTGGCGTAGATGGTCTTGTTCACAACGAGGCTGGAGAGAAACTCCTCAGATTCCTGAAGAATATAACATGTCACGTTTTTCCTCACAGCATTTTCAAACTTGGGCGGACATGTTTGCAGCCCCAACAGACGCCCTCCCCCGTTAATCAGTCCTTACGTCGATGGAGAGGTCAAGGAGCCCAGCCATCCTCTTCATTGTGATTCTGGTGTAATATTTGGCCATTATTCTTATGTTCTGTGGAAATGAAGAACCATTTGTTGTACACTGTAATCAACAAATACGTATTTTCTAATGATGTAATTGAAACTCTGCTTTGTTGCTTATTTGGAGAACTCTGTGACAAAGAGTAAAAAACAACCGGTAAGGAATACTTCAAAATTGATGTTGTAATAATTTTAAGTGCGTTTTAAGACGTTTATATCTTATTAACAGTTCTGGTTGGGTCTGGTATCTATTTCTCCAGGTTTCACTGTATTTAAAGGCTAATGCTTTGTGTGTATTGCTAAAACAATGAATGCCAATGTCAGAGATTCAACCACCGTCTGTCACCAAATCTCAAACTTACATGCTCCACCACTCTGTTCTTCAAATCCTTCCACCGTTTCTCCCCGTCCTCAGAATACAAAAAGACATCTGTGGCGGGGCTCCCGGGTGAGCCCTCTCGTAGCTCCTTCCCATAATCCTCCACAAGGGCAGCCCAGCGCATGAGCTCCATAGTGGTGAATTGCTTTAGAAGCTCCCTGGGGATTAATCACAAGTAAATGGACCACTGATATCACATTGTACTACTGAGGACATACGCAAATATTCAAAGTAGGGCTGTCACAACTGAATGATTTTAGAGTTGATTATTCCATCTTTTATTTCATCGATTAATGGAATAAAAATTCCTTTTGCATTGAAATGTATTGCAAAATATTTTTTTCAGTTTACTGTTTACTAACCGCTGATTGTTGTATATTTGGTATTGTGTAAGGATGAAAAAATAAATCACAATTAAGTAAGGGGAGCCTTCTTGGGCACTGGTTAATGTGAATGGCTGCTAATACATTAAATTGATTTTTTCCCCCTGCAAATTGATTATGATTCACTCAGGTACTGCTTTGATTTGTAACATGTCAGAAATTTGGGAAAAAATGTTGATTCATTGCTTTCCAAAGGAAAAGTATACGTTTGAAAATGTCTTATTTTGACTAAGCAAAAACAATAATCCGTCTACTTTTATGAAAGACGACAGAAATCAGCAAATATTTTCTTCTTGAGGCTGAAATCGGAGGATCTTGACTATTTTAAGTTAAACAGTGGCTCTAACGATTCATTGATTATGAAATACTTGTCAATGAATTTGATGGTTGATTAACCGATTAATTGTGATACCTCTAATCCACCCTCCCATGAAGGCCTGATTGGTGGTTTGCTGCTGGGATGGTTGTTGTTCTGGTTCTCTTCTTTATCCAGAGAAATATTTGCGTTTTAACAAAGTGATCATCAGCTTCTTGGTCACGTCAATGAGAACATTTCTCCACCAAGTGCTAAATTTAGACGGGCGGACAGCTCTAGCAAGTGTCCTTGTGGTTCCCAACGTCTTCCATTTACAGAAAATGGGAGGCCACTGTACTCGTTGAAACTTTCAAAGGAGCAGATTTATTTCTATACCCTTCCCCAGACCTATGCCCCAACACAATCCTGCCTCGGAGGTCTACAGACAATTATCTTAGACTTACTGCTTGGTTTGTGCTTTGACATACACTATCAGTTGTGGGACATTACATAAAAAAGTATCTCCCTGTCTAAATCCTTTCCAAACAACTTAATTTGCCATAGCGAAATTAACTTGCAGGAACACCTCAAGGACGATCAGGATAAACTGGATTCACCGAAGCGTGGTTTGAGCTTCGCGGTAAAGGCTATGAATACTTAGGTACAGCAACTTTAGTTTCTTATTCTTCAGAAATTTGCAAAAAAAAAAAAAATAATAATAATTTTCATGTTGTTATTAAGGGGCATTATATGTAAAATGTTTCGGAAAAAAAAAGAATTGATTCCATTTTAGAATACAACTGTCACATAAAATGTGGAAAAAATGAAGTGCTCTGAATACTTTGTAGACGCAGTGTATAAATCAGGGAACTTACTTGTACTTGGGAATCTCTTCCAATTTCTTATCTGCACTGATTCTGTGTACGAGGTCAGACTGTTCATTGTCATATGGGGCGAGAATCACATACAGCACGACACTCTTCAGGGCCTGAAACACACATTCACATTTTGTGCAGACGTTTGTTCATGAGAATGGATCAGTCATAAGGAGCAAATACATTTCATGTAGTGCAGCTGTACCTGCTGCCACTTGCTGCTGTCTTCCAAGATGCACGGGGTATCATAAATGGCCCGATAGTGTTTGCAGATAGACAAATAGGACCCTTCATGCTGGTCCACCTGAATCATTAGGTTGTAGTACTTCAGCTTCAGTTCCTAAATTGTTCAAACAAAAGATATTTTTCCGTTAAACCCTCATCCATACATTTTGTCAAGCACATTTTCTCATTGGGGATGGAATTCAGATAGAGCTGATCCCAGATGACTGAGCAATCGTTAAGTCAATTCCATTGAATCAAACTCTTCTTAAAACACGCAAACAAACAAAAAACACACACACCATACATCATTCTTTCTACTGGACAAAATATACTACTTTGTTAAATCTCTTATTGTGTCAGTGTCTTACCTCACTGCCCTCCTCTTGGAAGAATTTGGTGTTGATCTTCTTGCTAATGATCTGTGTGCGAATGTAATCCTTGACAGCAACACAAAGCCTCATCTGTTCCAAGATGAACTCCACCTTTTCTTTTTTCTCCATCGAGCCATACGTTTCAACCTGGGTTTAAAAAAAAAAAAAAAAAAAAAAAAAACACACACTGATGAGGCCCAGAAGTGGTTCATTATTTTGTTTGCAGGAGGACCAAAATAAATTTGGCAACTATCACCATAGTAGCACAATCCCATTTTTTGTCTCTTACCTGCAGCTCCTGAAGAATGGATGCCGCCTCTTTCACGTCTCCACTTTGTTCCTTGATATTAGCCAAGGTCTTTGTGAGCCTGGCACGCTCAATCTCTACATAGATCTGGGAGGGGGACATTTCAAAATTTATCAGAAGATGCCCACTCTTCACCAATATTATACAAAAACATCTGACATTTTCAAAGATGTCAGAGTAGACCAGTGAAACTGTCCGAGTTCATGCTTATATTGATTCTTCATTTCAGTAATGGTTTACACAGAGCCTTCCATTCAAATTAGAATGAAATCAAATGACCAAATGAAATTAAAAATTTTGTTTTCGTGTGATATGATCTATTACAACCTACCATTTACATGCGCCACTACATTTATCAGAACAGCCGTTTTACACCCATGTAATATCTGGAGACCGATGTAAACATCACGTAATTTATCACGATAGTTCATTTGTCAAGTTAACGCAGTAGCTGTGATTATTTCAACATTTTTTATTAAAGGAACAGCTTGATTAAAAAAAAAAAAAAAAAAGTTAAAAGTAGTTCAAAACAAGTTTTCCGTTGCAGACTAGCTCTGGTAGGATGCTAACGCTTTTAAGTGCGTCATCGATGACGTCAATACGCATTTATGTCAAGACAGAGCATACGCAGACCAGATGCAGAATCAATTCCTTTACTGGGACGCTACCATGTAACTAACTGTGTTCTGCATTGCTTGGGGTGGAACAAAACATGTTTACTGTGTTTAAGGGAATTAAAAGTTTTTAAAAATCCAACTGAGATACCTTTCTTTGAAAATATCCTGTGTTATTACCTAGAGAGCCACAGTGAATAAAGTGAGGCAGCCAATATACAGCAGGTACTTTTTTTTTTTTTTATCTCCTCTTTAAACTGGTAAGGCTTTGAATCAGGTGAGCTTTGTAAACCGGAAATTATGTACATTTTTAACATTTATTTATATGGAAAGATTTTAAACAAATCATGTTACAGACGGGCTTCCGCGGCTGACGTGCTGTGCACCAGTCTGGTGCCACAGAGTTGGAGCGCTTGCGGTCAATTCCCCCAACCCTAAAAGAGCTGTATTTAATTTTTTTTTTTAATTAGGGTATCTTGTGATTTTTGCTTCCTAAAATTCATGATACAAGACTAGTACTGGGACTTGGTGCAACTCTTGTGTGGTCTATATATAATATGTATTTTACAAATGAAGAAACAAATAAAAGACAATTACCGGTACCAATAATTTCAAGTCATGTTCATGGAAAATACTATACAGGATATATCATTATATTAACCCGGCCTTTCAAGTCTCTCACATCTGATGGACTACGATGCAAATGAGTATTTGACACGTAGCAAACCTTTCCAGCAGTCACTGTGCGAAGTGTGTCAATTAGCCGCAACTTGATGGTCAAATCCGTCACAGAATCGACATACTTGTAACATTCTTGGACCATTTTTGCAACAGCCTAAGAAGAGAAACAGCACATTGTGAGCACTAAACAATGTCTGGGAATAATTTTGAAATCTTTAGAGAAAAAACATTATTGAATGACTAACTGGTAGAAACAGACTGATGGGAAAATAATGTCTGACCTGCTTCAGCTGACTCCTCCTTTTGGAAAGGAGCATAATGTTTTCATTTAGGGCATCCCAGTCTTTAGCTGCATAACACATCTGGACCACAGCCACAAGGATTCTCGACGTGGACACCATGTCAGACGCCTTTATAGGAAATTGTTTAGGGGTGGGGGGTTGGGGCAACAATTGACATTTCATCAGCGATCAGCACCAAAACACCCAATCAAGTAGAAAAAATATCTGTAACTAAATGTATCCCAAACCCCTCCATTTATATAACAAGTGCTATACAGAGATTGTGAACAGTAAAAATACAGTTAACCATCAGACTTACCGTTCTAGTTTGCTTCTCTAATGACAACAAGCTTTCAACTGCTTCTTGCAGCTTGCCTTCCTGGTGAAGAAAACATACATACTTTACACCACACGCTTCCACACTTTTAACATTTGCCACACTTGAAGCATTTGCACAGGCATGAGCTTTTATGCAGGTAAATACGATTGTTGGAAACCGGGACGATGTTGAGCAATGCACGGACGGCTAGGTCTGTTAGCATGCTAGTAGATTTCATTTTACAAACTCACTGAAGGCACAGAGATAGAAACTGAAGGATGTTAGGAAATTTGACATTTTAAGAACTATAACCTTTTTGTTTCAACGTATTTGTCTCGGTTTGTAGGGTAGTATTTTTCAGGCGTGTAACATGATCTCAAATGCTATAAGTCTAGTTCTTGGCACCATGACTCAGCCGGCGGTGGCCTCTTTCACGACCACTTACTTTAGCCATTTTCTCGCATTCAGGGAGACGTTGATCCACAGTTGAGCTGTAGTCGATCTCCATCTTTACAATCTTTCCATCGGATCTTTCCGATCGTTCCTCTGCCATGTTTGCGACGTCTCGTCAAAGATAACGTACAATGCGTGTTCTGTTCGCCAGGCTACTACAAGTATTTCGCCTGTCAATTGAACGCAACTGGAAATTGACCAATCAGTTACGAGCGTGTTAAAGGTGTTCAGCACGCCTGAAGGACCGTGAAAGGACCCGCTATGGTGCCTTGCTATCATGCCTGCTGTGATGTTAGTCAGCCATACCAATAAAAAGTTTTTCTGTGTACTTATGAGTGCAAAAGATTTTCACGACAAATAGGCTGACTAATAATTAGGCCGTGTTCAGACATTCGCGATGACGGCCATGTCCTACATTGAGAGTGAGTGTTTTCGGAGAGGCATAGTGCACTCAGTCGTGGTGTGCGTCGGTGTAAATATCGATACCGTTACCTTACAATAAGGTAGATGCATCATCGTATTTACTTACAAAATTAAAAATGAATTGAACATGTTAAATTTGCATATAGTTACACAACTGTTTGTTGTTGTTTGTTTGTTTTACAATAAATCAATTACAGTAACCAATACAGCAGCAGTATCTTTTGATGGCGGTGTGGACACCCGCAGCGGCTCCTCTTGTTTTATGTTGTCTTGAGAAGGAAGAAATTTCACCTGTGCTGTCGCACATTTGACAATAAAGTTGTACTTGACTTGACAATAGTAAATAGTGTAGTGGTTCCCAACCCTGTTGTTTTGTCCCTTTGATCCTTTCGTCATACCTCCTCGCTTGTGTGCAGTAATAGATTAAAAATAGTGTTTTATTCATTTTAATTAAAAGTCTGTATACATAAACGTGATTATTTCAGGCAAATGACACTGAAAAAATGCTTTAGAAGTGATAAATGACAGCATTACCATCTTGGTTATTAAATAGCGAGATGATTAAAAAATACACTATAACTACAACGTTGTGAATGGACAAGATTTTCCATCCATCCATCCATTTTCTACCGCTTATCTGGGGTTGGGTCACAGGGCCAACAGCTTTAGCAGGGAAGCCCAGACTTCCCTCTCCCCAGCTACTTCTTCCAGCTCTTCCCAGGGGATCCCCAGGCCTTCCCAGGCCAGCTCGGAAACATAGTCCCTCCAGCATGTTCTGGGTCATCCCCAAGGCCTCCTGCTGGTGGGACATACCCGGAACACCTCATCACGGAGGCGTCCAGGAGGCATCCTAATAGGATGCCCGAGCCACTTCATCTGGCTCCTTTGGACGTGGAGGAAAAGCGGCTCAACTCTGAGCCCTTACCGGATGACTGAGCTTCTCACCTTATTTCTAAGAGAGAGCACAGACACCCTGTGGAGGAAAATCATTTTTTTCCGCTTATATCCGAGATCTTGTTCTTTCGGTCATGACGAGGGTAGGAATGTAGATCGATATTAATTAATTGAGAGCTTCGCCTTTTGGCTCAGCTCCTTCTTCACCATGACAGACTGATACAAAGTCTGCATCACAGCAGACGCTGCACCAATCTGCCTGTTGATCTCCCGCTCCCTCCTGCCCTCACTCGTAAACAATATATCGCAAGATACTTAAACTCATCCGCTTGGAGCAAAATCTCATCCCCAACCTGGAGAGGACACTGCACCCTTTTCCGACTGAGAACCATTGTTTCATATTTGGAGGTGCTGATTTTCATCCCAACTGCTTGAAGAAGCCAACAGCACCACATAGTCTGCAAAAAGCAGAGATGCAATACTGAGGCCACCAAACCAGACCCTCTCAATTCCACAGCTGCACCTAGAAATTCTGTCCATAAAGGTTATGAACAGAATTGGTGACAAAGGGCAGCCTTGATGGAGTCCAACCCTCACTGGTAATGATTCCGGCTTACTGCCGCCAATGCGAATCAAACTCTGACATCAATGGCATAGGGACCAAAAAGCCCATATCAGGGGGTTTTGGTACCCCATACTCCCGAAGCACCCCTCCACAGAACACCCCGAAGGGCACGGTTGAACGCCTTCTCCCAAGTTCACAAAGCACAGACTTGTTGGGAGAGCTCCTATGTACCCTCGAGGACCCTGCTAAGGGTGTAGAGCTGTGGACAAGATTTTGCTACATGAATAACTCAGGCATGCAATGTCTACTATGCACCAGGAGAGGTCTCTTTTTTGTAGCGTTTACTGGGTGGAACAGCACCACAGGCCATAAAGGAGCTTAAAGTTTCAGCAATTTCCCCGCTTGTATCAGTGACAGCCCTGAAGGCTTGAGCAATACTGTATATGAATTCCAAACATAAACACTGAAGGGTTAAAAAGCAAAACATGGTCTGCATTACTAAGGCCCATATTAATTGGGGCACTGACTATGTCTGGTTACATTAACTGTGTTGATATGTAATTAATGAACCATCTATGTGATTCATGTTTTGAGTGGATTAAATTGAGTCAAATATAAAGTCAATACTGTTACCCAAAACAATTTTGCAGATTCACAGATATGAGCCAAGCTCCTCCCGAAGCACTGCCTGCTGGCCACGCGGAGCAGATTTTGGCAATTGGGTGATGTTATACATTGAATATATGTGACCTGGCCATTCAAATGAGGCTGCATTGTAAAAAATCGGATACGTATCCGATCTATGACCACATATTAAGGTGACCCAGGTCGGATTTGAAAAAAAATCAGAATTGAGCCATTCAAACCATCCTAAAAAATCAGATTCACGTTACATCGCCAAAATCCTTCTATAATATGAATATTTTGAGTGAGTTGATTCTTGTGGGACTGGGGGTGGGGATGTACAAAATGACTTCCTTCACTTTATGTTGTTTTATTTTGTCCAGGTGTTTTGTGCCATCCTTGAAATGTAATTTTTATGCAAGTAAGACCTTTGCACTGGAAAAGAACTATAGCATGTGGTTATTTTCTTGTTTGTTTCAAACCCTTTGTTGTTGTGTTAGGATCAAATATCTCTTAAACATGTATTAGACAATGTATTATCAAATACTAAATATATTAATAACACGTATGTTGCACGTATGCGCGTATTTCGTCCATAAAATAGCCTTTTTGTCATAGATATGGTTAAGGAGTGAGTGGTCCAATGTGCTCCCCCAGAATCACTGATGAAAAATTGAGGCCCCTCCAGCATTTCAGTTACCCATCCCTGCAATAGGGTGGAAACACCTCCCCGTACTGGAACAATTGACAGACTTTGATATCTGAAGTTTTGTATGATGAACATCGAGAACAACCTACGAGAGATAATCCTTGATTTTCTTGCGGGCGAAACCTCGTAACGCTTTTATTTTGAAGCTCAAATCTTTAATATTTCCGGCAATGCTTTACTGCGAGCTTGTTACAAACTCCTGACTCTTGAGCTTTAAAGGAGGGGACAAATCCTTCAAACTGAGCTGGTTTGGGGTTGTTACATCCCGCTAGCGGACACTCGCCTCGCTGGTTCAGATGAGCGAACTCCGTTTATCGAGCCATAGTTGGAAACCGTCCCCCCGTCTGCGCTGACACGAAGCGAAGGAGTTTTAGATTTCTTTTTGTGGAACGTGCATCTCAGTGAGGAGGGAGCGTTGTGAAGCACGTTCTCAGCGGCACGCAGCAGAGGGAAGATGTTGCTGAAGGAGTACAGGATATGCATGCCGCTCACTGTGGAGGAGGTGAGTTCTACGCTTTAGTGGCGTTTTCATGCTCATATGAAAGCTATATGTCGTTTAGCAAACTCTGTTAGCTAACTTGGGCGCTGTGCGTGTGCGAGTGTATGTGCGTGTGTGCACGCGATGCGCGCGCGCGTGTGTGCGCACGTGTGGGCGCGCGCGTGCGTCTGCGAGCCGAAGTTCATACGAGACACCCACATGTCAAAGCAGCACCACGCTATCTATTATACTGTTGTATTTATATGTGTTTTTGCGGAATTGCCCCGCATCCTCGACACATTTTTTATTCTCTAGTAAGGGAACATATTTGCGTTGTCCAATCTGGTCTTATAACAGAATTTCTTGATGTGGGGAAACGACTATGGTACATGTACTTTATGAACATGCAAGTATGTTAACAAAATACATGTGTAACGACACAAGCAATAAAATGCAAAAATATATGGTCCAAAACCTGTTTATAACACAAAAACTGCAACATACAGTACAACAAGACATGTCACAAAATTAGGACTATGTGCTACAAAATGAGACGAGTAACAGACCTGGTGGCTGTTCTTTCCACTCACTCACTATCTCTACCTTTACATCCCCTCGATCACTACACAAGACAGCATTGCTCAGCTGATGTCATGCAACGAACTTTTGAAGCCAGCCACGGGACGCTTCGAAGTCTTCGATGCCCATAGTTAGCGCTATGGAACTCGCCTTCTCTCTAATTAGCGGTCCAGTTAGCAGAAGGTTTTTGAGCACGATAACAGGTAAAGCATTCCAGGAAACGTTCGTTTACTCGACTGTCCGTCGAGCCACAAGCAATTCTCTCTTCCAAGGTCATTATCCTTCCTCTTCATTTCTATGCCACAATCTGCAGGACGTAAATGTAAATAAAAAAATAGTTCACGACCCCAATAACACTCATGCCATTAGAGTCACTTACATGTCGCCGTTTCGGATCCACCACAACTACAGTTATTCAGTAGTATCGAGCGGGACTTGCTTGAGTTTGCGCTACTGCGGGTTTATGGCGTAGGGCTTCCGGGTACCAGGTACGGGAGCTTCCGTTGTTATGAATCGATCGTTAATGCAATATCGTAGGCGAAATTTGAATGCAGCGGTTTTTATTCCGAGCGAGGGAATTTCTGTTTGACAGAAGTCCGTAGGTGGGAATTTTCTCCGTAGGTGGGAACTTCAACAAATCAAATTATTTTGAAGAATAATTTGATTTGTTGAAGTAAATGGGGGGGGGGGGAATCCCCTCCCCCCAATTAAAAAAAAAATCAAAGGGCAACTCAAAGTGGGCTGGCCGGCCCTCCGTTGCCCATCTCTGATCTGTAAATCAATCAATCAATCAATCAATCAATCAATCAATCAATCAATCAATCAATCAATCAACCAATCAATATTAGATTTTTTGACCAAGTATTAAAAACACACAAGGAACTTACTTTCCCAGTTCCAACTTGTTCAGAGAAACCTAAGCAAAAACAATGACCAACAGAGGGAGATAGAACTGGACCCTGGGCGGTTCGCTGTTTAGCGCCCCGATATTTTAGATGTGAAAAGAAAACAATCGGGAAGAGTTGAAAAAAAATACATCCATTATCTGAACCGCTTCATCCACAGGAATGTCACTTGGCATGATGGAGCCTATCCACACTCTTTTCGGGGAGTAGGCGAGGGACATCCTGAACTGGTTGCCAGTCAGTCGCAAGGCACACAATCATTCACACTCACACTCACACCAAGGGACAATTTTGGAGTATACAATTGATTTATGGTGCACATTTTTGGAATGTGAGATGAAAACGGAATACCCACGACACCTAACAATGGTTCCACAGTACCTTGCCATTGTGATGCTTCAAACAGGATGTTCTCAGACGGAAGTGGCCACTGTGTGTGTGTGTGTGTGTGTGTGTGTTTGACAGAATATATATAGTTGTCTTGACGGGGATGTAGAAATATAACTACCGGTATGTCCTCAAAACATGGTGGATACAAACTCATACTGACAAGTGCATAAGCACATTCATTTATTTCTTATTTATATGTCTCTATTTCTCAGAAGTCATTTGACAAATCACGATAATGTGTTCGACCACACTGCGATGCTGAATCGCACTAACTGCCATGCATTAGCTTTTATAGTGCCCAGATTCACGCATGCACATACAGAGTTGAAATGTGCAGCCACACACTTGAGTGACGGACGGCCCCCATTGTGTGCATTCTGAATTGTCTATCAGGTCTCGACTCAAGTCTAAAATTAGAAACGTAGGATAATTGCTCTCCTGCACTTGCATGCAGATTACAAACAACATGACAACACCATTTTCTCTCCGTCAATTGTCATCATGAGGTC
The DNA here is from genome assembly GCF_001891065.2 of Hippocampus comes. Classification (NCBI taxonomy): domain Eukaryota; kingdom Metazoa; phylum Chordata; class Actinopteri; order Syngnathiformes; family Syngnathidae; genus Hippocampus; species Hippocampus comes. Next base: position 2,311,637 of record NW_017805497.1, on the reverse strand, counting down.
GCCTGTCATTCATTGTTCATCATTTTTGCGTTTTTGAGGCCTGGGTGCCCCTGTCTCATCGGCGTCTGTTGACACCACTTGAAGCAAGACAACCACAACAGGAAAAAATGGAGCATTCTGGAGGTAGTCATGCTGACTTTGATAGCACGTGGAAAGCATGTGTTTCCTCTGATGGCTTTTCATTGTGCATCTGATGAGTCTCACCAATACAGTACTGACGAAATGCCTGCATGTCCATGTGGAAGTTTACAGTGAACCAGAAGATCACTGCTCTTGTGACCAACTTCCTGTTGTCATAAATTGCTGCTTTGAAAACTGTTTCCTTCTTGGTGTAAGTCAAATTTCACATGCTGAAAAACCCAATGATGAAATAATTGCAAAACTTGAATATGACCTAACCCAGAGTTTGGTGTTGTACCACAACTGACCTGTGAGAAGACATCAGGTGTGTTCACACTGTACTTAGTTTGTGCAGTACCCACCTCAGGGCAGGGATCGAATGATGCAGGCAGGACAGCAGCATAGTGCAAGCGGGCCAGTATCTGGCATTTGTGACCAAAGTATGCATTTTTCCAGTCTCGTACCTTTTATCGCTGGTTTGGACATAAAGTAGACCGCAGCTCGGCCATATGCATTTGTCAGTATTTCAATGGCATGCCCTGGCTTTTCTTATAATAATGAGGAGGAGGAGACAAACAGCAGCGAAAAATGGATTTGGCTCCATGAGATCCTAAAAGCAAAGCCGAATCTCAGGGAGTAGAGACTCGTCCGTGAACTACAACTCCATGAACACCACTTCAAGTTGTGTGTCAGATTGAGAGGGAGTAGTTTGACAGCCTATGTGCTATGCTTTACTTGATTTTAAGCCAATATGTTTGTTAAAAATTCGAAATTCACCCATTTCTACCATTTTCAACAAACCTGGTACATCCAAAGTAATAACGATCTCCCTCCCATCACTTTGCCTTCTTGAGGATGTCACAGTACAACATCTGTCCCATAGCTGGCGACATTGGGACATCGCATGAAAAATTATTTATTATATTATGGCTGGAGCAGTGAAACTGACTGGTAATTGACAGCATTGAAGCATATTTTCCTTCAATTACAAAATTCTGTCATTTGTGGTAGGAGTGATTTATATCGGAATGATTTACAATGGAAATATTTCCCCATCTTTCTTTGAAAAAGCTCTCCCAAGGATCTTTTTTTGAAGTCATAGTCCTCTGGTTACGCCTTAGATTTTGGCCTGGTTTCTGGCTGGACAGGTCAAACTTTTAAATATTTTGGTGAGGCAATTCATTGTTTCGTTTTATTCTTCAGGTCATCATCATGCGCAATGTCAAAATTCTTCTGCTGTCCAGCAGAAATTAGTAGGTTTTCAAAAAATGCAAATTTTCAATGTTTTTGGAAGACAATTATTTTTTTCTCGAAAACGCACTTCGGCATTTATGCTATGTGGCGGACAATATGTAAGATGAGATAAATGGAAGGAGGCAGCGGAACAAGTGAACAGAGCGGTTGTCTGTTACTCAACTCTACTTGCAATAAAAACCCAACGAAAGCTACTGCACGTCTTAATTTCCCTTTAGTTACCAAGGTCGAAATGAACCAGGATAGAACAAGCCACTTCTTGTGTTTGTTCTTATCATGGCAACACAGAATGTCATGCCAACCCCTGTGTCTTTAAAGTTTCCTGCCTGTCCCACTTGAGAGGAAGGAAGGAGGCTGGAGCGTCAGATGCACTGATGTGAAAAAAAGTGACTGAAGCTGACTTTTAAGCGTTCAAGCTAAACAAAGGGTGGATAGCAGTAAATAAGGGAAAGTGTGCTAATTTGGAAATTGTGAGAGGTATTTTCAGGACTTTTTTTTTTCTTTCAGTTTTGAGGAAAAACCAAATGTTGGTTTGTGTGTGCATGCATATGTGTGTGCTTGCATGTGTTCAGTCAGACAAGGTCATGTCTCTCTCTGTAATATTCTCTGGAAACGAGGGCCCTGCCAGCTTTATGACACTGTTGTGTCATCACAACCGCAGATTTAGAACATACTTTCTTCACAGTGTTTAGTTCAGATGCACTGTAAACATTGAAGAAGGCAGTGAGCGATGTCACACTGGATGAGGTCATCTCTGAGCCACCTGTCATTTGTCCTCTCCAACCTTCCTGTTGTGTGTCTGTCTCTTTGAGGGTTCACCCAAAATGTGCAACATTTTAAGAAATTGTGGCACTATACTAACGTTATGTGATTGAAAGGAGTAGGTGTCATGGTTGGTTGCCTTACGTCCACATGGCATGCTTGGTGTCGATATGGAAACTTTTTTTTTTTTTTTTTGTCAAGACAGTTTATGTTTTGCTGCAATCTTAGTAAACTCAATAAATAAGGCATTATAAGACAATAAGACATTGGACCTGATCTGTAGTACGTCCTCACATGGTTTTATTTTTGTGAATTATGAATTATTTGTCAAATAAAGCATATTTGACAATAAAGATGACCTTGACCTTGTTGCAAATAACTAAGTTACATATTTTGTTCGGACCATTTCACATCCCATTCTAAAAACTGGGTTTTATTCTTTAGCTGTTTTTGATATATTTTGCACGACAACTGATTTATTGTCAGAGAGACATTTTCTTTTCTGCTGGAAGAAGGACCAGATTGGAAATGAGTAATATCTATTGCTATCATTACTTTCGACTTTTTAATTTCATTTTACATGAACAGCCATGATTATTCAGTGTGCTGTTACTCATGCAATATCTGAAACTTTAAAAAAAAAAATCTCACTGGATTCTCTCTTTTAGTATTAGTACACAGGATTTCACGACAAATCAAGTAAGATCAAGCCAAATAACTGGATAAAGTCAATTTCGGATAACTTTACATATTCTAGCGGGGTAGACAACTGCATCTGTGCCACATCCAGCTAGCTGCTCGTGCAAAGAATGAAAAATGAAAAAGATCTCAGGAGACGTAGTACTACTGCGTCTTTCCATGCTTTCACTAACACCTCTTAGTCTTCAGCTGACATGCTCATTTGTGAGCTCACCCCCAAAATGCTGACATCATGCAAAACTACCATTAACTGCCTGTAGTCAGCATACGCATCTGGCTGCATTAATGATTTCATATTCACCCAAAGCGAAGCCTACAATGCCATTAAAAAGTATTTGGCCCACCTCCTGATTTCTATTTTTAAATTTATTTATTTATTTTTGCATATTTATCACACACAAAGGTTTCAAATCATCAAATCAACCTTAAGTGCTGCTTTATGCAACATCTTAACCACATATAAAGTCACCCCACAACGGCTTACCTCAAACTAGGTACTGTTAAATGTTGAAACATAGCGAAACATTTTTGTTTCTTATTAAACTCTGCATATGATACTACCAAAACCCCACCCCTGATATCCTGATTTGTGATCTTTTTTTTTTTTTAATTCAATTTAACTTAAATGGATTGAAGATACTTGGAGATGTAAGGCTCTTTGAATAAGAGGAGGCCAAAGTTGGTGAGTCAGTGTCCAGATGGATAACTGGAGGGACACCTGGGCTGCTGGCTCACACGAGCGTCTTTAATCATGAGTCACCTCACCAGGGGTCTCACTTATCAACGCTGTGTACGCACAAAACACGGTCTGAGAGATGCGTACACAACATCCTGCGTACAAGTATGTGACCTTTTTTAGCATTTTTTTTAACCTCTTACTTAAGGTTAAATATTACATTTTCAAATAAGATGACCTAAATGCAGATTTTTTTCGTCCAGGTCCTTATTTTGAAGTTAAAAAAAATAAAACAATATTCAATACATATCGATATGGACTGATATGAAATACTTACATCGTGACTGACTTTTGCAACATATTGCCCAACCCAACCGCCAAGGACACCAAACAATATTTCCACTGCAGTGATAGGCATTGACGTCATGATACACCCTTCACAACATATTGGCCAAAATGACTCCTTAATTTCCATCTACTGCTTTGCATTGATTACATATGGATAGATTTGGGCATGTCAAGGCCGGGATCAATGTGCAGATTTCCATGTCCTTGACTCATCACGGCAAATTGTCTTACAGGTCAAGCACAATTTGGATAGGTCTCTTTTTTTTTTTTGTACAGCTGTTTGTCCAACCATTTTTGTTGGAATCCTACTCACTCTTTGACAAGTGAGAACCCAGGACCGATTACACGTCATGAATATCTAGCAATTTAATATGTCCCTCACTTGCCAAAGAATACATCCAGTTAACCTCTAAAACCTCATTTGGCTTCAGCCGCGTAACTCTATCTGACCACTTGCATGGGGACAGACTGCTGATGTTGTTGATATGAAAATGCATGCATCAAGGAGCGTTTGTCTTCACGCAGCTGGCACATCGACATGCAGTCAACACCTGAATCAGACACCTGGTGGTGGCACTGTAACAGGATTACAAGTGTCATTTTGGCCTGCGGAGGATTATCTGTCATGAAGCGTTCATGTTTTTCCATACATGGTCTCATCACTCAAGAAGGACATTGACCATTTGGGTCCTTTCATGCAACACAAACGAATCACTTGCTTTGAGCAATCATAAGTCGAAACTCAGACTCGAGATTAGGTTTAAAGACGCCCGTAGGCATTTTTTTTTCTCCACATGCATTTTTGTCTACATCGTGGTAGCTAGGAGTTAGGAATGGCCATAAAATTCCATTAAATTCAACTTGTACTGCTTATTCTGTTCAGGGGTATGAGTGAGGAGGAGTCTATCCCAGTTGACTTTTGAGCAAGAGGCAGACTACAGCCTGGAACGGTTGCCAGTCAATTCCAGGGCACATTTAAGCCCAAAAAAAAAAAAAATCACCTTTACAAGGGACAGTTTAGTATCATTAATATTCTCTGCGCTGAAGGATATGACTTGAGATTTAAATTCAGAACATCTTAACACTACTATATGGACAAACAATTGGGAAACAATTACTCACCAAATAACTTGAAATACATGAAAACTGAGAGCCCTTGCCCCCTTTTGCACATTTTCGAGTGCGCCTGTGGGAATGTATGTCTAGTCAACGAGAAGAACATTTGTGGGGTGAACTAATGTTGGATATGGAAGACGACCTGGCTTACCATTTTGATATCAAAAGTGTTTGAACTTCTTTTAAACCAAAGTCATCCAGCTCTTGCCTTAACAGGAGTAAAGATTTTTGATTTGGAACCTGTAATGTCTATTCATTACATTCCGGCAACTTTTTTCACTTGGTATGTTTTTTTCCCACCCCTCATGGTCAGATTCCTCCCATCCACTCACTCAGTGGTTGTTTAGGAAATGGGCTGTTTGTTTCTCTGGTGTCATGGTGAGGTGCAAGGCCTTTTGCCATCTGGTATACAAGACAATGCTGTGATTCGATCAAAATCCCATTTACTGCCATTTACTTCTCTGGAGGAAACCATCATGTGTTGTGATGGCCCATTATCCAACCATTCTCATTTCCTTTATGTGCATGTGCTTAAGTGTTTGTGTTCCTGTGTGCTTTACCTTTGTTTCATAACACAAGAGCAACATGAGAGCTTTGCACATATCAAACACTGAAAGCAGAATGCTTTCTTAGCTGCATAGCAAAATCGACCTCTCGGCTCCGCAGTGTGAGGAATATGCTAGCAAATACGCTCAACTTTTCAATTTCATCAGGTAGCACGAGAATTTGTGCATGTTTTAATGCTCTACCGGTAATCAGGTGAAAAAATATACTGAGACACGTCAGGTGAAATCCTTCCTTATAAATTAAATAAAATTCCATGTCGGAATGTGTACTTATATAAAGTAACTGAGAAATACTGTTACTGCTGCCTCATGGTGAGGCAAATCTGATTCATTGCCCTATAAAGGGCTCTTACTGGTTAGCACACCTATCCACATATGTCATGCAGATATGTATACCCGATAGGGGTATCGGGTTTACCAGGTTTCTTCCAAATGCTTCAAATTAAAGGCATGTCTAAATCTCTCTGTACTGACAGTACACAGTCCCTATAATTGCTCAAGAACTAAACGTGCTGATATTGTTGCTTTCACCGTTCAAATAAGACGTCTGACAAACTGTGCTAATAATGAGATTTTCATCACATTCATATAGAATTTGTCACATTGACACGGTGGAGTGATGATAAGCGTTTATGGAGTTTGATGTGAGATGAAGGCTCTCAACAGTAGTACTTAAATTGCAGTAATTCATTTGCCACGCTGAGCTAAGTACCAAGGAGCAGTGTAAGATGAAGCACTTATTAGGGGGTTATCTTAAGATCGTTGACCAGAGTGGAGCGAATATCCAAAGGACTTGGGAAATGAGTCTGTGCAAACCCTGCAGGCACTTTGGCCTGAAACACATTTTCTAATGCAGTGATGTTTGGAGTGGTCAATGCTGGATGATGCCCTAAAGTGGTAGTATTGTAGTAGTTTATGTTCACTCACACACATGTACTGCTTAGTAAAACTTCAAGTGATACCAATTATCCATCTGTCCATTCTCCGATTAAAACCGAAAATAATAACTTATTTTATCATTGTTGAAAAGGCTACAAAGTGCTAGTATATTAACCTTTAGTTACTAATTTTCATATTTTATATAACGTTCTTGTGTGACATACGCATGCTTGGTGTCACTGGAGACGGGATGTACGGCACGGTGTTGTGAGTTCATTCAGGAGTGTGTGTTGATCACCGTAAATTATGTCATTCTTATTTACGTGTCTGTAAAGCACATTGTTAGAACTGGCCATAATCTGTTCCAACACCACCCACGCTACCGCATAGTGATCATTAAGTTGTTGTCACGTCACAAAGTCAGGTGCTGGAAGTGGCACCAATTCACTGTCACGATAAGAGCACAAACCAGAAGACTGCTTAAATGTTGCTAGCTTAACCACTTTGTTTAATATGACTGGTTGTGTGAAAGTGTCTTAACCTATGTGGTGTACACACATTTATTGGCCTAATTTGTCTTTCTTTAGGAAAGCCACATAAACACAAACATACCCCATAGCCCACAATAGTGCGCCAATGTTTTATGGCAATACAAGTCAATTGCATGAGGAAAACCGGAGAAGGGCAAGGAAAGACAAATGCTTCTTCTATGTATTTATTCAGAATCCTTTTGAGTTGGCCTCAAGTGGTGTTTGGCAAACACGCTGGTGTGAAGACTGCTCATTTACCTAAATCAGTGAATTAGCAGCAGAACTCCCCTACAATCATAAGATCTATTTTTAGGCTATGAAATGCTTGTGTTGAGTTGTGTATCACTCAGTTCGATGGTGTTTTGTTTGATCAATTGGACTCTTAATGTGTAACAGCTTATCATGCCGCAAAGTAGGTTTGAAGCATGTATTGTGTGTTTGCATTCGAGATACACATGCAGTTGTTTAAAGGGTAAGATTAATTGCCCCCACCGCCCATACATTTCATGTATATAAAAACTGAGATCTGATGATGGGGCTTTTCCATCATGCACTTTTGGCTGTGGTACCTTCAATTGTGGCTTCTACAACAGTGTTTGCTAGTTTCCCCCCCAGATACCACAAAGTATGTGCTCTTTGTAACCTGTCTTTCTTACTCTTCTGACTTACTCAGTAAACTCCTCTGAGCTCTTTTGCAGCACTTTGGTGTTACCCTCTCTCAATTTCCAGCTCCTTCTCACCAGTCTCCTGAGATGCATCTCAAATGACTACACTGTATTGATAATACTGGTGACCTGCCTAGCCTTACGTTCTTTGGCAACCGCACAGAGAACAGAATTTTCCCTCAACTTTGCTTTTGCCTTAACATTTCTTCTCATCTCATTATCTGTTCTTTCCGAATGATATGCATGCATTCACTTGTCATTGCTCATTCGTGTTCATAAGTCTGTCCTCCACCCTGAGCCTTCTGGGATACTCTCCAACCATTATTGTGACCACAAACAGGATACGCAGCATAGAAAATGAAAATGATGGTGGAAGAGTGAGTCAATTGCTGTTTGATCAACTGAACAACCTGACTATGCCCTCCCCAAGGCCCCAACACATAACAGAGTTCAGCTGATTTGACCTTGGAGATTTACCAAGCACAGATCAGTTTTGACTAATGAATGTGTTGAAAACAGGTGTTTTGTATATAAAGCAGTGGTCCCCAACCGCCTTGTGGTACCGGGCCGCACAGAGACAGCCCCCCCCCCCCCAAAAAAAAAATTGAAGTGTCAGCCACCCACAATCCACTACCCAATTGGTCACCTTCCAAAGGGAAATATCAGTAGGGCAGGGTAATGATTGAGAATCCTGATATCATGTGATCAGCTGCAAATTGTGAGCATATTTACATCATCAGACAGAGTGGAAATCTGCCTGGCTGCCGCCAATCAGACTCCAGCTTTTCCTTCTATCTTTGGTTTGCAAGTTGTAAAGTAAACATGTGGACATTATGCACACAAAGAGAGAATGTTCCATCTTTGTTGATTTTGTTTACGGAAGATGACCCGTAAGTACATAAACATGCATTAAAAAAAAAGGCAAGTCATTTTGTTTTCAGACTTGGTGTTATATCTCAATCACTGTGAGGGAATACAATACAACACAATACAATACATGCTGATTTATATAGCGCTTTCAAAACAGCGATGCAAAGTTTAGTTTGTTTTTTCCTTCCATGTCACCTTGGGGGCTGTGTACCTACCATCCAAAGAAGGCTGGGATAGCCTCTACTGATGACGCAGCAGGAGCAACTGGGGGTTCGGCATCTTGCTCAAGGACACTTAGACATGGTCGCAATGGCCTGGGATCAAACCACCAACTTTGGGTTGGGAACAAGAGGGGTGATTAAAATTCAGTTTGAAAAGTAAAAAATATGATATTCTTTTGTAACTTAAACACAACAGTAGTTGTAGCATAAAATACTAAATCGTGGTAATAATAAATCTGAGGTTGACTCATCTACAGTGCTATCTGCACCCATGGTGTTAAATGTATGTCCAACAATGAATAGGGTTTCACTGCATTGATATAAATGAGCATGTTTATGTTTGTCATTAAGAAGTGCAGAAAGACTTTCTTTCAACTATACACATGTAAAGCAGGCTATAGATAGCTATATGCTTTCACCCTTCATTATGATCTCTTGTTTCTGTGGCAACCATCGCTATCCGTCCTTGCCATTACCCCATAGCGAGGTGGATTATAGGGCTGCCGTGATTATAGTGTAAGACCCTCCCCAGGATAACTGTCAAATAATGAGACAGATGATGAAGTCTTACCTTCCCTCAAGCTTTACTACACCAATCAGGTCTTTGCAGTGTGTTTTCTAAGTCCGCCTGCTTGGACACGTTCATGTAAATAGGTTAGGATGTTTATTTTCACTCAGCATTCCCTTACATGGCTTGACTTCTCATGATATTTACCGGTATGTATCTAGTTTAAAAATACCAACAAAACAAAATCTAACCATGTATTCAAAGTGTGAGTGAGTGTGTGTGCACTGTACAGACATTCTATTCTTTATACAGTAAACAAATTGAGTGTGCTCAGTGGGATACAATGTGGTCGTCCACAATGTTCATATCTGATTCAAATGTGCTCCGTATTCAATCTAAAACACGTGCTTGAAAATGACTAGATTTCCACATGTTCAAATTTAGTAAAGCTCTGTATTTATTACAACACGCAAGCCCGAAAACAAAAAGAGTAATGTACACTTATAGTCAGCATCATGAACAATTGCAAGGTGCTGCAATACTTTTCCAACTTTCATGCACCCCGTACCTGGAACCTGATAACATGATAAACTGTCCACTGTCGTAACTGCTCTCCCTGAAAGGGTTAAATAGAGAATACATGTTGTAAAGAACGGAACTGCTTGGCTTTAACGTTTAAAAAAAAGTGTGTGTATATATATATATATATATATATATGTGTGTGTATGTATATACACACACACACACACACACAAAAATATCTTTTTATTGTGATTCATTCAAGGTCAGTAATGGTGTAGCGGTACACTCGCTTGTCTTGATGTATGCTCAGTGACGATGTACATGGTTGTTGGTCTCGATGTGCCCTGCTTAGTGACCAGTTCAGGCTGTCGTCTGTCTTTCGCCCTAAATTTAGTTGAGACAGGCTCCAGGACTCCGTGACCATGAACAGGGTAAGTGATGTTGAAAATGGATGGATGGAGACAGAAATTCATTCACATAATTTACTACCCCTAATAGCTGCTGTGACATTCATTGGAGAGCATTTTAACAGTGATGCTGCACTGGTATCCAAGATACCTGTACCGTGTGTCTGAGCTTCCCATTGGATTTACAAAGGGTTTTTTTTCAGTCGACATTGGGCGGCTGTGTTTAACAGCCTGCCAGAATGTGCAAGGTCATAATATCAGTTCCCCGTTCTTCATTCCCCATGTGAGATTTGTTACAATGGAATGCCAAATTCACCTGCTGTCTTATTGTAAGAAGTTCACAGGTGGACGCTGTCAGTGGTAGCATCTGGCAGCAGAAAGAAAAGTGCGTGTGTGATAGACAGTGGATGTAATGGCTGAATTACAATCATTCACCTCATTGTTAAATAAAAGTAGGTCACATTTGCCGCCCTGCATCTCAGGAAGTACGAGGATTGACTCTTATTGCAGTGATTGTGTGTATTTATGTCTTCCACTTCAGGCTGGGCGATATTGCTTGAAAATAAAATAATTTAGCTTTTTTTTCTTCCAATTATATGTATTCTGTACAATCTATGATATGCATCAATTTTCTTGATCCCTTACCCTCAATAATAATGTACTTTATGTAATCCACTCCTCTTAGCTGACGTCCAGGATGTCCTAACAACCATAACTGCTGTTTCCTGTTTCGCTGTATGTGTTGCTGGCCATCTTCCCTTCCTACTGGAGTAAAAAGTGTAATGTTCTGCATTACATTAAATAAAGACACTTTCTGAAAGATTTTAATCCTTTATTCTGCCGCTCTGCCAGCCTCACTTGGCTTTCATTACCGACTTTGCTCTCAACCAATCCCCACATTCCTAGCTTACTCGCTTGGGCTATGGATGAGGGACAAGCGTACTTTGCATTTTGAAATACAAAACAAACCTTGCAGACAAACTCATCCCGCCCAATCACATCACCAAAAGAGGTGCCGCGCACTTTTGACATCCCAGTGAACCACGCTGCAGAGAAGAAGGGGACCAGCACAACGCGGCGCAAGAAGTCAGCTTTTATTGTTGTGCTTAGTTGCCACGGTAATGGACAGAAATGGCTACCTTTAGTGATTTTTAAGCGGAAAGAAAAATTTCCAGCCGGAGTCAAATAGGAGTTGCGAGCGGCTCGGGAGCGGTGGCGAACAAAGCTTTACTAAGAGTGGGAGGCAGCCTTAGATACCTCTAGTCACTGATTTCATCCATCAATCGTCTTGCAGATATTTTCCCCCTGGTTTATTGCTTTTTGGCTCAGAATGTTTGTTCATTGGGAGCAGATAGCTGATCACTTCCCACACATTTCTCTTTATATAGACATTCCTTGGTGTGGGCGCGTGTTTTACTTTTCCACCTCCCTCACACTTGGACACAACCCTTTCATGTGCTTTCTGCCAAAATGACTCAGTTAGTTGAGATGTGGATTGTTTTTCTTTTTCATGCTGTCATAGTGAACAGAATGAAGCTAGATTATTCTCTCGATGAAAAGAATGTGAAATGACACTCAAAGCACATTCCTCCATTTGATTTCAAATCTTGGCGTTTACACTTAGCACCCAGGCCCCCCGGGCATCCTGAACCAATGAACCTCTCACAAACCTGCACGCCACATGAAGCTATGTGCACAATATGCACTATGTATTCTCAGAAGTTAGCCAAGGCTGCTGTGTTGGTAGCATGACTAGTTCATGTTGGAAAGTTGCCAAACATGGAATGTTTTGAGGATTTCTGTATTTCTGTAATGTACAATCAATCAAAAGCAAAAGAGAGGTGGTCACCTTACCTGAGCACCTGGTGAGAGCGATGAATTTGTATAATATGTTTATATTAGTGATGCACAATAGATGAAATTTCAACAGATAGCAATAACCGATATTTTCCTGCTTTGTTATATTGGTACTGATACCGATAACAGATTTCTTTGTATACTGCAAATATGTATGTTGTTGCAGCTTAAAAGAATAAAATGTTTCATTCTTGCCTCTTTATGTAGCGGGATGAAATAAAAAAAAAAAAAAAGAAGTGGTCAGCAACAATGTAAAGTCACATGTTTCGGAACTCTTGTCACTTGAGACGGTGAGGGCATAAGCGATCTCAAAAGCTCTTATTGCGCATAGTAGCAATTAATAAAGTTGGTTGTGTTTTGTTATCACCCCACGAGTTTTTGTATATCTTTAATATGTAAAAACAAAAGCAGGAGACGCAGTGAATGACCACGTAAGGACATCTGCCTCACTATACAGGGTTTGATTTCGGGGTCTTCCGCAGAGTCTATATGTTCTCCCCGGGCCTGTGTCAGAAAATGCAAAAAAAAAAAAAACCCTTGTGAAAAAGTGTGGTTTGTCTCTCTGCAACATTTCACTGGTGATTTCCTTCTCATTTGTCATTGGTTATGTCAGTTTACCACTACTGTGTCATATTTTCCAAAGGCTTGTAAGTAGATTTAGTTTGCTGCATGGAGCTTAAATAAAGGCTTGAGCTGCCTTTTTTTTCACACTTATCTATCAAGTTCCAGTTTCCATGCACTCTGTTGAAGTGGGTATTTATATGACCTAATCCATGTTTTAATAACACCATCACGTCACAAGATAATGTACAAAAAATATAAATTAT